>NW_022589737.1:7429996-7558705 GCF_004348235.1 Phoca vitulina
TGTTTCTCAGAGTCCATAGTCTCTCATGGTTCATCTCCCCCTCCGATCCCCCCCCCCCCACTTCATTTTTCCCTTCCTTTTCCTAATGTCCTCCATGCCAGTTCTTTATCAAGGCCTGCAGGGCCCTGGGATGAGCATCCTCTCCACTCCTGGTTTGCACCATGCTCCTGCCTCCCCATGCTCATTTGATTTTATTTCACTCGTCTTGTTCTTTCTGGTCATGGGCCCTTTCTATGTTCCCTCCTTTCTGCCTTGCATTCTCTTCCTCTTTTCACTCAGTGAATCCTGTTTATCCTTCAAGCATGAACTTGAACGTCACTTCCTTAGGAATGCTTTCTCAGACCTGCCTGTCTTGCATTAGTTCCTCCCCTCCCCCAGGATTCAGAGCTGTGCTATTCTTTGTGTTTCTTGGCACAGTTATAATTTGACATTTTTTTGTGTGATCACTTGGTTATGTCTGTTTCGCCAGTAGACTGTGAGCCTCCTGAGGGCAAGAGGCCCATCTGTTTTTGCACTCTGTCCCCAATGTCTGGAACTTAGTAGGGGCTCATGGGCTACTGGTTGGATAAAGAGTGGATGTGTAAAATTTCTTTTTTTAAAAAATCATTAAGCAAAATGATTCATTGTGTGTTGGGACTGACTATGGTAGGCTGAATAAAACCACTCAAATACATCAGATTCTAATCCTTGGAATTGTAAATGTCACCTTATATGATGAAATCTTTGCAGATTTGAGGAAGTTAAGTGTTTGAGATGGGGAGATTATCCTGGATTAGCCAGGTAGGTCCTAAATATAGCCACATATATACTCATAAGGGGGGAGTAAAGGGAGATTTGGTACACACACAGAGGAGAAAGCAATGTGAAGATGGACCAGAGAGAGTCAGAGTCACTGGTCTTGAAAACTGGAGAGATGTGGCTATGAGCCAAGGAATGTCAGCAGCCACCAGAAGCTTGAAGAGGTGAAGAACAGGTTCTCCTCTAAAGCATCCAGAGGAAGCATGGCCCTGCTGGCATCTTTACAGATTCTGTCATTCCTTTGATCTGCCCCTCCCCACCCCAGTTGCTTGGCAACTCATGGTAGAATCCACAGTCCTTATTGTGGCCTAAAATGTCCTACAGTGTGTGGCCCCTGGTGTCTCTCTGGCCCCCCCTCCTAAAACTCTCTCTTTGTTAACCTGTCTCCTTGATGTTCTTAGAATCCTCAAGAGGGCAACCATCTCTGGGCCTTATAGCTCCCTATGCTGGCACCCCATGCCAGGTGTCCCTTGGTCCTCTCCTCCCAATGGTCACCGTACAGGAGAGGTCTCTCTGACCACCTATATGACTTAGAGCTCCCCAGCTCCCCCAGTTACTAGCTAGGACCTGTCTGGTATGGTTTCCTTCATGACTTAGATCATCTATTTCATTGCATATATTTACATGTTTAAGAGTTGTGCTCTGTTTCACCCCAAGAGAGCACAAGCTCCGTGAGGATCAGGACTTGGCCTGCCTTGTTCACTGTTGTATCCAAGTGCCTAGAACAGGGTTTGGCACATAGTGGGCACTCAATGAATATCTGTAGGATACATATATGAATGAAAAGTTGAAAACCAGGCTTTCCATTAAGTGAACTTGATCTACTATTATTATTTTTCCCCAACATTTATTGTGTTTCTTTGTTTGAGTGTGAAAGTGTGAACTTTTCTGTTACTTTTATCAAAATGATTCTCAGACCAGGTGCTATTAAGCTAAGTTTAATAGGGTGGCGTTTCTTAGCAAGGTAAAGAGGAGCTTCATGCTCCAGATGGAAGGAATAACACACACAGGTAAGGAATCGAGAGACCTGAGTGTGGGTTGTGCTATAGAGCAGGCTGCAGAGAAAGCATGAGTTGTAGCCCCAAATGTCCCTGTGTGGAAAGGACCAACTCTCTGAAAACCCAAGAAGTTCAGATTTCACTATGGAGGGGATGGGGAATCACAGGAAAGTTTGAAGGAAGGAAATTACATGAGTTCTATTTTAGGAAGACTTTTGGCATCAGAATGGGGGATGGATCAGAGGGGGAGTTTTGAGTCAAAGGCACTGGTAGAAAATGAGAACACGGTTTACACCATATAATCCTGTGTCCCTGACTTAGAGAGAGTCCCTCTCTCCTTGAGCAGCTAGACAAGTAGCACTTTAGAGCGGCTGGTAGAAGCTGGATGGGTGTGTATGCACAGTGAGAGTGTGCTGGGCTCAGTTTTCTGGATGGTCCTATTCCAGAGACGTGTATTCTTCTCAGTGTGTGGTTTGTTAAGGTTGAAAGTAAAAGGAACTTAACGTTTTCATCTTTGTTAAAGCTTTGGGTTTCCGTATTTACAAATAAGGAAAAAAAAAAAAAAGATTGCACCATGTTTTGTTTCAGTTTGGAATTCTGAGAATATGGCTTTCGGCTCATTGAAATGAAACCGGATCACCAAAGAGGAGATAAGGTTTACACCAGCCCTTGATGGAACGGTAAAGCTTAAAATAAGACAAGGTAGGAGAGAATCAAGCACCAGGAGGACCTTTTAAACAGGAAAAGATATTTGGGGATAGAATAGCAGGTTCAGAGAACACGAAAACATGAGATACCAAAAACTGCCTGTGAGCCCACCCTGATGTCTGTCTCAGAAGCTCATGAGGAACTTTCTAGGAAAAAAAAGTAATAAGATTGTTGATTCTCCCCAGACCAACTGGACCTGAATCACGCAGGTGGAGGTGTGAGTAGTGAAACTTGTGTAGCAGGGTTTGGGAGTTACAGGTCACGACACAGCAGAGCCAAGAGCCAGAGGCAACTGAAAGTCAAATTGAGAACATTTTTTATATAAAATCCTGAATTATGTGCATGCTCGTTAGTAGGAATTGTGTCAATCAGGTGAGTGGGTTTGTTCCATGCTTCTAATTACAGTGTGTCTTTCATCTCCCTGATCTTGTTGCTGTATTGTTGTTCAAAGGAAAAATAGGAAACAGAGACAGAAAGAAGAGCTATTCACCTAAGTGGGTCAGTACAATCTTACCCCATATTTCCCTACTTTGTTTTAAGATAGTTTCTAGGGGTACCTGGGTGGCTCAGCCCATTAAGCGCCTGACTCTTGATATCAGCTCAGGTCTTGATCTCAGGGTTGTGAGTTTGGGCCCCACATTGAGCCCTACACTGGGCATGGAGCCTACTTAAAAAAAAAAAAAGTTTCTAAAGAGTTATTAGATTGTCATCCTTCATCGCTATATCCTAAGACATCTGCAGCCCTCCCTTTTCTCTCTTTAGGCAACATTCAGTCTGTTCAGTACTCAGTAAAGGCATATTCAACCTTCTTCTGGAGCTCAGATGGCTATTTTTCCCATAGCCAGGATCCACGGGACCTAGAATCAAGTGGTGGAAATGGCAGTGGGACTGCTCACTATCACCCCTAGTGGCCCACCAGCAAAATGTTTGCCACCTGTTCCTTCAACTTAAGGATCCGCTGGTCTAGAGACTTTAGTTCCAAAGGGAGGAATGCTTCCATCAGGAAACACAACAATGATTCCATTGAACTGGAAGTTGAGACCACGACCTGGCCACTCTGGGCTCCTCATGCCTCTGAATCAACAGGCAAGGAGGAGAGTTATGGTACTGACTGGGCTAATTGATCCTGACTACCAAGGGAAATTCAAAAATGGAGGCAGGAAGAGTATGTTGAAAATCCAAGAGATCCCTTAGGACATCTCTTAGTATCATCATGCTCTGTGACTAAGCTAAGGGAAAACCAACAACCCACCCTAGGCACAACTAAGAGAGGGCGGAGCCCAGACTTTCCAGGTATAAAGTGTGGTTACCCTGCCAGGTCAAGAACCATGATGAGCTAAGATGCTGGCTGATGACAAAGGGAATGCAGAGTAGTTAGTAGAAGAAGGTAGTTCTAAATAGCAGCTATAAGCACATGGCCAGTTATAGACATAAAGACTCTGTCTTGAGGTTTTCAATAGCTTCTCTCTGTTTTGTTAGGAATACTTTTGTGTTATGTGTACGCATATTAAGCAAACATCTTTGTTTTCTTTCCTCTCTTATTCTCTTATCATGTAACAGAAGATGTATTGACTTTTTTGTGAATTTTACATCATAGTGTTTAAGTTACAGGATATCAGGAGAAGAGCAAACATCACTCAAGACCTTTACCTCCTCTTCTAGGGAAGGGATTAGTACATTTTCAGTTGTATGCAGGAGAGCTCTATCATGCTAAGTGGATTATAACCTTGTTATTGTCTTCATTTGGAGATTAGGTATAATTTAAGGGAAATGGTATGGGTGCCAATTTAGCTAGGGATAGGCTTGTGATTGTTAATTTTATATGTCAACTTGACTGGGCAAAGGGATGCCCAGATAGTGGGGAGGACATCATTTCTGGGTGTGTCTGTGTGTGTTTCCAGAAGAGATCGGCATTTGAACCAGTAGACTGAGTAAAACAGATCTCCCTCACCAATGCAGATGCGCATCTTCCAATCCCTCGAAGGCCTGACTGTAACAAAAAGCCAGAGGAAGGGCAAATTTGCTCTTTGCTTGAGCAAGCACATCCATCTCCTGCCCTCAGACATTGGCACTCCTGGTTCTCAGACCTTCAGTCAAGCACTGGATTACACTACCAGCTTTTCTCTTCTCTAGCTTGCTGACGGCAGATCACAGGACTCCTCACCCTCCATAATTGCATGAGATAGTTCTTATAATTTATATATATATCCTATTAGCTCTGTTCCTCTGGAGAACCCTGACTAATACAGACGACAAGTGAGTTTTTCATGCTAAAAATCTTCCTCTGATTTAGGATGAGTGTCGCACTATAGGCGCTAGCATGATACTGGGAAAGTTAGGCAAGCATAGCCCATGGCATTCAGAAGAGTAGGAAGCCTACTGGCCTGGCAAACCAAGGTACGCTGAAATAGTACGCTGAAATACAGTCAGTGCTGTCTCTCCCACCAAACACATAAAAACTCTTGCCTCACCTTTCAGCTCAAGCCTGGATGAAGAAAGAAGCATTGATCACATAAACTCTTTCCTCCTTCATTCATTCACTATTCAAATATTCATTGAGTTCTTACTATAAGCTACATACCATGCTGAACTGTGAGGGTAGAACACAAATACCAGACACTTGTCTCCAAAGAAATAATATTCTAGTGGATGACAAGATAAGTAATAATCTTCTATTGCTAGTCAAGAAGTATATAGTTCATTGTAGTATAGGCAGAGAATCAGGGCAAGTACCAAAGTTGTAGCAGCCCTTAGAGAGGCTCCTGCAAATGAAAGCCCCAGGGGACTTCCAAAAGGAAACTTCACCTTAGTTGAGAGCTGAGTAGGATTAGTTAGGTAAAGTAGGGAAGGTGAACTGTTCTAAACAGGTAACAGCATATACAAAGGCCAGAAGATGAATGGGAATATGGGCCATTCAGAGAAGATGAATGCATCCCACAGGCAGACCATTAGAGGAGGGGATGGAGGGGTCTGAGGTGAGACCCAAGAGGTGGGCAGGAACCAGATCACAAGAGTGGGAATTTTTCTTAATGGCAAAATGGGCCCAAATTGGAGAGAGCAGACCCTGTTCAGGTGGATTGCTCACTGGGTGTCAGTTTTGAAAAGTGAATCTGGGAGCAAAGCAAAGGCAAAAAGGCCCTCCATGGTCCATCATCCTTATCTAGAATCTTCCTTACCCATGCCTGCCCAGAGCTGCCCTGAATTAACAGGAGGCAATGTCAGAATCAATCTCATAGCCTGTATTTGAGCAGGGTTTCAGTCATGGCTGGATCCCCCAACTTGGCTTCAGTGAGCACCTCTCCAGCTCGCTAGTTAGTGTCCACGTAGCTTCCCCTTCTGCAATAAGTGATTCTCCCCTCTTTGCCATTTTCCATCTGTCTCTTGGAGGCAGTCTTTCATTTGATCTTGCCAGCAACTTCTTTTTCATTACTACATGTATTTTTGTTGTCTTCACCTATTGTGTGTTTTTTTTTTAATCTTTTTTCATTTCTTTCTACGTTTGTTCTGTTTTACTTTTCTTGCCATTCCCTTATCTGACCCACTCTTCTCTCCCTTGTCACCAGCACCGTTTTTCATTTTGACCTTTTGTTCTCAGGCTGTGCCTTTTTGCTCATGTGCTCTTTTTTTCTAATATTTGCTGTAATCTTCTTTCCCTCACCTACATTTTCCCTCTATCCTATTCTTTCTCCTCTTTCTTGGCTCCCTTACGCTTTGGCACCCATTGTTCTCTTCCCTCCCAGGTCACAGCCCTATGCTCCCCAGCCTGCTGGCCCCTCTCAGCCCTGTAGTCTCAGGGTCCCACCTGTCCATAAGGGCCATTACCCCTTGACATGGCACCCATGGTTTTGCCACCAGTGCTAAGAGCTCGCATTGCCATTACGGAGAGGCTAGATAATCAAATGAGCCTTTTCATTTATTTATTTCTCATTTCCCTTAATAAACGCAACTTGAAACTGAGCTGCTCTTCTACTCAGGTTACATCATTTCCCCTGGGGAGTCTGCATCTAACCTTAGTTGAAACTCTGTCCCTGCGCAGCGCTGAGAGGGAAGACGGTATATTTAAGATTTCTTTGTTGAGACTCAAGCATGTTGTGTCTGTGTGCTCTGTCCCTGATCCCATGTGTACGAGTGTATGTGATTGTGTGTGTGTGTTTGTGTGGGGAGGATTCCATCTATTTCTGAGCTGGAAGGAACTCCCAGCTGATCGTGAATGGGATGGATTTACAGTATTTATCCAGAGTGATGTGAGGACCATAGAGGATAAAGGTTCCACCCAAGACTGGAGATTGCTGGAGTGACTCTAGAAGAGGGATAGTTCAGAAGGCCTGATGCTTTATGCCACGTAACTCTGTACTGATACCCTCTAAGAGAATGACAATTTGTGAAGGCAGTGATCATCAGAAATGTCCTGGCAGGGACATTCCCAGTCGGTTAAGTGTCAGACTCTTGGTTTTGGCTCAGGTCATGATCTCCTAGTTGTGGGATTAAGCCCCACGTCGGGCTCTGTGCTTAGTGCAGAGTCTGCTTCAGATTCTTTCTCCCTCTCACCCATACTCTCACTCTCGGTCTCTCAAATAAATAAATAAAATCTTTAAAAAAAAGAAAGAAAGAGAGAGAGAGAAAGAAAGAAGGAAGGAAGGAAGGAAAAGGAAGGAACGAAGGAAGAAATGCCCTGGCCACTCCACCAGTCACCTGGAACCCTTCTCTGCAGAGACGCACTGCCTGTTACCAGCCATAAGCCACAGGCCACAGCATCAGGAAAAGGGGATTTCCTGCAGGGGCACGGTGGCCACAGTACAAAAATTTACTGAGTTGCAAGGTTCTTCTCTGGCCCCTGCTATGCCCAGGGGCCTCTTCTGTTCCAGGCTTGAGTACCTTATTGGGGCATAGTGACTCTATTCTGGTTTTTGAAGATTATAAACACGGCTTCTCATCTCATAAGACGGTTAATGGCAACTATAGGAAAACAGTAGCTGGCAGGTTTTCACGTGCAATGATAATAATATTTATAGCTACACCTTATTGAAACCTTATTATGTAGCAGCCAGGAATCAGATGAAGCACTTTCTGAATATTATTTAATGTTCAACACAACCCCACGTACCAGATGCTATTGTTGCCCTTACTTTAGAGATGAAATGGAAACCTGCTAACCTGGGTAAGACCAGATATTACTAAGTGGCAGAACCAGCATCTGAAATCAGGCAGTCTGACTCTGCATAGCCCACCCTCAGTCAGTGTCCTTCCCTTAATGAGCAAACTCAAGTTAATCTGACTCCAAGGTTGGATCCCAAGTAGGCGTGGTCTCCATAAACTTGGGCCATGGGTTCAAATCATTTCTGAGCCAGAAGCCACTTTTGAAGGCCACCTAGCCAGTGATTCTCAACTCTTGAACATTACAGTTACTTGGGGTATTGTTAAACAAGACCAATGTTGAAGTTTTCCCCGCAGAGATTCCAATTCAATTTATTGAGAACACTCCCCAGGTGCTTGTATTTTTCACCCATGTTGAGAACCATTGTTCTCAAAACATGAAACTTAAGAGGTTAACTGACTTGTCCAAGGTCACACCACTGGTTAAGGGCAGTTGTGAGGACCCATCCCAGCTCTCCTGGCTCTCATCCAGGACTCTTTCCCCTGCCCCTCATGAAGGACAAATCTTTCCTTGTGTGTATGAGAGAACACAGTCAAATAACATGGTGGGTAAGATTTTGGACAAGACACAACTGGGCTAGAATAGTCACTGTGTAACCTGGGGCTTCAGTTATCTGTGTTTTGGGTTTGTCTCATCTGCAAAATGAGCAAAATAATAAAGCCTACTCGAGGAGTTGTGAGGTGATACAGTATCACATAAAGGTTTCGTAATCCCACCCAGAATATGGTACTTTTTTGCTATACGGAAAAGACCATTCATTAAACAGCAGCCTCATCAGCCATCCTCATGGTAGTCAGCAGTAATAGCAACTTTAAATTTTTAAAAATAAAGTAGTATATAAGTAAAGAATGTTTTTAAGGTTCTAAACCCATTGAAGATAACATGTGTTTTTAAAATCTATCTTTAGCAAGTTGGTATCTCTTGTGGACCCTCACTGAGTATTTACTGATGGCATGTCTGGCCACTGGATTGGCTGCAGTGGGCCAGGTATTCAAATGTGGTTGTTGCCCTATAGCATGTTACCACAAATGGGGGTAGTGTTCTGCCTCCTCAGGTCCTTCTCAACCTCATCACCAGAATAGAAGTAAAGACATTTATAATGATGATGAAGGGGGAAAGAATCAGCATGTACCCTATAGACTAGACCTTTTCTCTATGGAATTATTACTTCGGGAGGCATGGTTTTTTCCATATTTTTTTCAATTCTATCCAACAAGGAAGCCATGGTAGAATGGAGTTTACTCTAAAGATCGTTTCCCATAGCTGATGTAATAGTATTCTTCCCAAGTCTCCCCTTACCTGACTAGACCTTTCCCCTATGGCTGTTTTATTATCACCTTCCCATGACGTGTTGGTCTCCACTCCTTACTCTTCTTTTTTTCTCTTTGGGCTACATCGTCTCCAAAGACCTGCCCAAGCTTGTGACTTCAACTACTAAAGTTTCACTAATGACAGCCACACCCTTAGATCCAATACCAGCAAAGCTCTATCTCTGTGAGAGCCTGTTGGCTTCTCCTCTTGAGAGTTCCGTGACATGCTCAAAATTAAACAAATCATCTTACTCCACCATTCTTGCCTCCCCCACAATACCTCTTGCTTCTGTATGAGCAATCTTGAAGAATGGAACAACTATTTTCCCATTGTGCAGGAGAGAGAGCTAGAGGTTATCCTCGATTCTTTCTTTTTACCCCCAATGGCACTTCTCATTAAGTCACTCATCAGATCCTGTAGATGTCCCTTATTCACATCTCTCCTTTTTTAATGCCACTGCCTTGGTTCAGGCTTTTATCCCATTTTACCTGATTTCCTTATGCATAGCCTCAGTCCTCCACTCTGTGTCCTCTGTCCAGTGGTCACAGCAAAAGTAATAGCAAACATTTATTGGATTCCCACTAGATGATAGGTACCAGGCTTAGCATTTATGAAATCTCATTTAAATCCCACCACCATAGATGGTAGATAAGAATATGATATTTACACCTTGTGAATGAGGAAACCAAGGCTAAGCTTAAGGACTCAACATCTTACTAGAGATCATAATGCTTCCAAGTCGAAGATGGGGGTTGAACCCTTATCTGCTAATAGAATGCCCATGGTGGCTCCAGCCCCTCCCCAGGAAGCTGAGCCCTTGCTTGGCTTACTCAAAATCATCCTCTCATTAAGTGCTACTTCTTGCAGAGAAGAGCCTTTTTTCTTCTCTTTTTGAGGGTTTTCTTGTTTCCTCAGCAATGTTGATTTCATTGCATTTTCATAATATTTCATGCTTTAATTTAATGTATTTAGTGCTATTGTATAGTGCCCTGAGCATATTGGGAAGCAAGAACTTTATAAATAAAATTATTATTACAGCTGCTCCAGTAGCAGCCCCTGAGCTATTTAGTAGATATATCAATTACTCTCGGTGTTGAAAACTTTCACCTAAAGCCCTTTATGGCTCAAGTTTTCCTTGTCTTTTGCTATTTTCTCCTGCTTGTGTAATCTTGACACAGTCATGTAGCATTTCTCCTTACTCTCCCCATCAGAACTGAGCAGAGAGCACTTTGGCCAAAGTTCCATGTAATGTATTATGGAGAGCATGACCTAGTTTCTTTAGCCTTTTTGAATCACTAAGGTTCTGAATCCCATTTGCTAGACCTTAAACATCAGTTTTGCAATGAATGAGTCAACCCTCCTTTCCCACCTCATGCTAAATAAGACCTCCTTATCCATCATTCTGTGGTAGAAATCTTTTCCAGGGTACTATAGAGCTGGGTATGAGTTGATCACACCAGTTATTTGGCACCTGAGATTTCAGGACTCTAAACTTTGAGATTTGCTCAGACAAAATTTTTGTCAGTCTGAAAGGAAGTGAAGCCCAAACAAGGAGAATATGGTAAAAGTCACTGGGTTACTCACCTTCATTTATAGCACTAAGGCTACTTTCTGGAACGTAACTGCTACCTCACAATTTCATAGCAAGAGATGTGAGAAGACTGTTGTCTTCTATTAAAGAATGTCAGTGACATGTTGAAGAATTCACAGGATAAACCCGTGGCCAAGCTGAGATTTTTCCCTGAACAGCTCCCAAATCATACTAAAGAACTTGACCTTCCCCCCTTCCTCCAGGCTCCCCCATAGCATGCTCTTTCCTCTTCTTTTTAACATACTATATTCAGTCATCCATTCAATAAAAATGAATTACACACTCTCTACATACCAACAGATGGCTGGCATGCACAGTGATGAACAAGATGTACATAGTTCCTTTTGGAGTGTGGGTTCTTCACTTCCTCTCATTTCATCTTGACATGTCTGCCTCTCAAGAATATATTCTTGTCATAATTTAAATTTGTATTAAGGATTTCTGAAGAAGTTTCCTAATTAATCAGGGGCAATACACTGTGCTGTCTTCAAAAACATTATATGTTTTTTGTTTTGTTTTGTTTTTTTGTTTTTTTGGGTTTGGGGGGTTTTGTTTGTTTGTTTTTAGAAAAAAAAATAGAAAACAAATGGAAGTAGCCAATCTGTCCATTACAAATGAGTTCATTACTATTCAAGCATCGGCTATCACATACCTTGCCTGAGGCTTCTTACGTTATAAGCAACATGTTGGCTTTAGTTGTCTGTACTTCTTCCCAGCTACACTGGGATCCCTAGACGAATGGAAGACACAATAACTCAAAATATTTTATTGTATTATACATGGTGGTCATGCATAGTTTCAGTAACACAGTGAGCTTATTCAAGATGGATATGCATAATCCCTCTCCTGGCCAGATAGAGAGGTTGTTGGATATCTAACAACTATATTTCTTTCTAGCAAAATAATAATATGAAATGAACCTAGGTCAGCAAGAAATTGACAGGATGAAACCTGTCTTCCCCCAAAGGGAAGAATAATTTCCAATAAAAAATGACTAAACAGAAGTACTCAAACTGCTATGAAAGGATGCAGCCATAGAGAACTGTCTAATTCAGTTGTTTTCCTGCAGCTCAGAAATGCTTTGCAATCCACAGAGTAATCACTGAGAACCCAAGGAACCTTGCATTCTTCAAACTGGTATTCTCAAAATATGTAATCACTCAGTGACCATTTGCATCCCCACTAAGCAAAAGCCACTGTTTGCAAAATTGCTTTGTGGAATAGGTAACATCCCACTGCAGTTCCTCATTTTATGATGACCTAGGCCATACCACCTCATCTTTTGTCACCTCTTTGAAATGCATTTAAAGAGGCACAATTCTAGGCCCATCTTCCCCCTCCCATTTCTCCAAACAGATGGTGAACTTTGGAGCCCCTCTTGCATGGGTAAGGACAATCCGGGGTTGCTAATTGAAGGCTGGCTTGGACCATTTGTCCCCGCACTGTTGGGTATCCCATATCAGTCTCATTGTAATTCTATGTTAGTCCTTCAATAAAAATGGCCAGCAAGCCAAGAGATAACAGAACAGGAATCAATGGGACCTGCGATTGTCTGCATGCCAGATTCTCTTGTCAACCTAGTCTCCAATCCATTCTGCCAGCTCAATCTCTTCTGGGACTGAGACGTTTGAAAACAGTGCAGCAGCCTCATCTCCTGGGCAGTGTTTTTCTCCATCATTTGCTTTATTAAATATTGATTTTCTGTTGCATTATTAAACCTTAAGTCCAGAGCATAAATTCTGGGCTGATACTTTAATCTGGCTCTCCTCATTTTTTTGGCTTTTAGACCTGATTTTCAGGCCAGCTCTCCTGGGGAATCTTTAAGTCAACTCAAGGCCTGAGAGAAACCTGCCTGTAGGAAGGGGAGGAGCCCAGAATTGAGAAGTAGCTGGCCTCGCCAGGGCACTACAAAAATGACTAAGCTCCTACAAAGCAGATCTTCACTTTATACTTGTTCCAGACACAGAAGCCTATCCCCATTGGGATTCAAGTGGCTGTACCAGGAAAGTCTTTTGGATTCACAACATCATAACTATTGAGTAGGCAAATGATATGCTGAATTGATCTTAGAATCCGACATCACTGAACTCTTCAGACATTATCTAATCCACTATCTATTCACCCCCTATTCTTTTAGTCTCTATTATTCCTAGGATTTGAGTCATCAGATATAAATACACAGGTCTTTGCCTTTTTACTTATTTTGGGTCTCTGGTTTATTCTTATTTCCTCTTCCTCTCTGTTCTCTCTGAGGGCCAGTGGTTAAGTGGTCAACTATGTCAATCCATTGTAGAATAGAGCCATCACAAACACAGACTTTCTAGGCATGTTGACATCTCCAACTGGCTGTGTTTGCTATGGTGACCTCCAAGTATAATTCCCTGTCCTTTGAATAGTTTCCTAGGCTGGTGCTGTCACTGGCCTGAGCCTGGGGCATGAGCCTGAGGATAAGAAGCAGAAGTGATCATCGTGCCTTTGTCTTCAACACTGACAGACCAATAGGAGAAAAATGGAAGTAAATATTTATGGAGTTTCTCTGGCAGGGCTGGAGCATGTTGCTGTCTACATAGATGTTTGCAGAGAGCAATGATCACCTCCTGTCTAGACTTTAGTTTCTCTCCTCTTTCTCTTTGTGCCCTGTCAGGTCCTACATCTCCAGAAATCTGGTGTTAGGAAATTATTCCAGGAACTGGCAAAACTTCTGGTAAAAGGCAATGGGTTAGAAGAGGAATGAGGAATGACTCATTCTGGGATAGAGAAAGCACAACTAACTCAGACTGGCCATTGACTCCTGCCAAAATTGAACCTTCAGGTGCTGTGAGCCAACAGCTGACTAAGTCCACATGGCCACATCAGTTGCAACTAGAAAAGATTCTTGGGGGATATTCTATAAATATATATGTGAAGGTCAAGGTGGAAGAGTCTGTTTACTTTGTTTCCTCCAACCTCCCTCATGTCACCAACATCCTTAAGCCTCCAAAGAATAAGAGATGTGCTCTTAAAGATCAAGGGAAATCTCAGGCTATGGATCTTCTCATAGTTTTGTCCAAACCCGAATCTCTGCATAGTAAGTAGGTCGGTAGATAGTACTTATGACTCATTTGAGCATTGTCAGTGAAGGCAACTAACTACCCAGTCATGTGGGTGCTTCCTTTACAAAAGCTCTAGCTTTTTAAAAAAATTTATTAAGCCAAAATTTGCTTCTCTCTAATGTGTTCCTTTTGGTGATTTCCACTAGAACTACATAGAATAAGTCGAATCCTTTGTAATAATAAGAAGCGCTTTGCTGCCAATTAAGAGATAGGAATTTAGAATCTTACAAATTTCCACAATTTATAGGACAAAAATGGCTGAATATTAGTAGCTGTATATGTTTCAATCTGATATTTAATCTCTTTGAGTTCTAGCTTTCTCATTTATACAGCTCAATATAACCACTCCTCAGTTTCTGGAGGCAGGGGGATTGAAATTAGGTGAAATGGCTAATATTAAGTAGCATTCAATATTTTTAAAATTCAACTTGACAAATATTTGTTAAACTCCTACTGTGTGTCAGACACAATGGTATGTGCTGGGCATAGGAAAATGAGTCCTGAGTGGTCCCTGACCTCACCATGGGAATTACAATTTTGAAGATGCCTACTATTTTCCTCAAGTCTCCTCTTCTCCCCATAACAAAAGAGTTCAAGCATTGCATCTGGCTGTCATTGTTCTCACCTCATTGTACTGTAATTATTTCTTTAACCAAAAGAAACTTCACTCACTCTTTTGTGCTCAAGTCATTAGCTGAATGTCACATATTTTTCTCAGTGAATGTGGACTGTTGAAGAATTTCTTCTTCATCATCTTCCCTTCTGTGATAGATTCTACCATCCTCCCTTCTCTCCTCAGATGTTAGCTAACTTTCTTCAGGGCAACACAAGCTTATGGAGGCCAAACGAGCACTCAGACTTTGATGTGGTCACTGCGTGTCCTGTTGCTAATACCTTTTTTACTCTTTCATGCACTTTGACTATCTCTATGTTTCCTTTGGTTTCCTCACTAACAATTTCTACCAACCCAGTCGGGGTCATTGTTAAGAATTCTGTTTGAATTGTAGGAATTCACTCAACTAGTTAAAGAAGGTTTATTGGAAAGTTGGGCTGACTTTATGCACACAGTGCAGGAAGAACAGGCAAACTCTGTGAGAAGGAACTGTCCTCCACATTTCTCTGTGCCTCTTTCATGGGGGCTGTATGGTCTTCTTATTGATGCTATTCTCTACACATCTCCTGTGGTCTCTTGAGTCTCTTCCTTAGGGTTTCTCTGGTCCGCACTAACTTCATCTCACATGTGGCCTTGTCCTGCCTTGGTGCCTGATAGATCACAGCTAGATGACTTGGTTTTGGTGCCTCAAGTTCAAATTAGCAGGAAATTGAGTCAAACTGCCTTTATCTAAGTCAGGTGTCCACCCTTGTTCAGTGAGCCGTGGTTGGGGTGAGGGTAGAGATCCTATGATTTATGATGCTATTTTTAATCTATTCAGGGCTCTGCTATTTTTGAAAGTTGATATGAGTTAAGGTTAACAAATGGCAGCTCTAATACAGAGGTGTTTTGTAATGTCTGAAAGGTTATAAACCAAGGATGATCAGCTTGGACTTTCTCTACTTTTCTCTGGTTCTTTTCATCTAATATACTTCCTTTCTGAGCACAGCCAAGGTGGTGTCTCTGCCTGAGACACAGTCAGTAGATGTGTCCAAGAAATGCAAGGCTTCTCTTTAAAAAACAGGACTTGGAGGAAATCTTTTCAGTGGCTAGAAATCACCCCAACTTGAAATGTTTTGGCCTTACAGTGGAATGAAATTATTAAAAACTACCAAAGTGTCAATAATTAAAATCAGGAATAGTGTTGGAAAGCCCAGCCATGCTCCGTGCCAACACCCTGTTCTTCCCAGCATGCAGCCTCATGAGATGTGTAATTTCCCACTGGTACATAGCAGAGAGCTCCAGGTCACGTAGGAATTTTGCAAATGGATTGGGGACCCAGGGTCTTTGGGCTATTTCTGTCTCAGGTTATTTTTATTTTTCTATTTGACGCTCTCAGAAACTCAGGAACTGATCATTTGTGCTGTAAATAGCACAACTTCTGCCCTTTATTTTGATCGCTTTTGCCATGTTTGATTGGTAAATTTGATTGCTGGTCATAGAAAATTTCATTTGTGTCAAGAACATTCTGAACAGATCAATGAAGGAGGAAACCAAGCAAGATCAATTGTAATACCAAAGGACTAGTATAAAAAGTCATGCAACTCACATGCCAACCTGTAACTCTCCATGTTTAAACTTCTGCCAGTTTCCTCAACACTGTTCAATTAGTTAAACCTCAAAATACCCCAAAAGGTCAGTTAGTGTCCGATGTTAGACATCTACAAGAGAGAGAAATAACACTGATGATTGAATAACTGTAGTTATTCACAAAATGTGTAAAACATGAGACAACAAGTAGTAATACAAATAATTATTATAATTGCTCCATATGTTTCCCAGGTATTGTGTTATGTCTTGTATGCACATTTCTAATTTAATCTTCAAATGAAACTTACAAGTTAACTGACTTTATCATTAGCATTTTATGACTAAAAAGTCAGACCTGGAAAGGTTAAGTAATCTGTTTATGATTGTCCATTAGTGCACTGAAAGCGGGCATTAGATTTTCTGATGGCTTCATATTCCATGCTTTGAACTACCTCCATTTGTTTTCTTTGTATTTTTAAACCACAAAGCTGTGTACCAATAGGAATAAGCACCATGATTGCTGCCTTAATGTTATTTTACTCATTCTACCAGATGTGTAGCAGGCTAGACATTCCTTCCTTTCCATGAAGGACCACTTGGATCCTTGGAGGACAGGTAGTCCCATTCCAATTGCATCTGTAATAGTAACATATATCTGACTTTATCAAGTGGTTTCCCTATCACAACCGGCTTAGGAAGGTGTGGGCTAAGTAGGGCAAGTGTTATCAATTCCATTTTCTATGTGAAGAATGTGAAGAATGTAGGGTTCACAGAATGTGACAAGCATCCAAGTTAGTGGAGAGTGCAGCCCCCTGGCTGCAAGACTGTTGGTCTATCTATCTGCTTCTTTGCCTTTCTATAAGGTAAAGCATTTACTTTTTAAAAAAATTATTTATTTAAATTCAATTTAGTTAATATATACTGTATCATTAGTTTCAGTGGTAGAATTCAGTGATTCATTGATTGCATATAACACCCAGTGCTCATTACATCAAGTGCCCTCTTTAATGACCATCACCCAGTTACCCCATCTCCTCACCCACCTATCCTCCAGCAATCCTCAGAGTTCAACATCTCTTATGGTTTGCCTCCCTCTCTATTTTCATCTTATTTTATTTTTCCTTCCTTCCCCTATGTTCATCTGTTTTGTTTCTTAAATTCTGCATATGAGTGAAATCATATGGTATTTGTCTTCCTGCAACCAATTTATTTCACTTAGCATAATACCCTCTAGTTCCATCCATGTCGTTAAAGCATTTACTTTTAAAGGTATCACAGCCTAAATGGTATGAACCTTTTTCTTTAATATTGGACTGTCTCCACCCCCACTCCCTTAAAATCATGGAACAACAGCAACAACAACCAAAAAAACAGTTCAGAATTCTATAGACACAGAATGTGTCTTATGTTTTTATCATTATGCACAGAATGTCTTATAAACCTCTTTGGTGCAACCTAGCCTGTAATAGAATGCTTTCAACAGTAAGATGCGTTAGAAAGAGGCCTTAACTGACTGCTTAGAAGACCAAATCCATGACTTAAAGATCTAATGATTCAGTCTCATCAATCTTTATTGCCAAAAAATGCTTATTGATGGCCTCCTGCTTTCTACTCCCTCAGCTGGGAACTTAATAGCTGGCTGACCTTGGAGAAGTCACTTAACTTTTTCCAGACCTTAATTTTATCATCTGCAGAAGAGACTTAATAATGCTCCTTTCCCTACCTCAAATAGTTATTGTAAGAATAAAATTAAATCATGGGTATTAACTGGTTATATAAACTAATGAATTCCTATATTTATACAATGCATTGTTTTAAGCTTTCAAAAATGTTTGTGAATGTATTGGCAAATGAAGAATGGACTTTTCTACATGTCCCGGGAGTAACCAAAAACAATGTCGGAAAAGTGACATCACAGACTCAGGTGTGTTGGATGAAGGGCAGGGCAAGAGGGAAGTCATCATGTCCTGTCTCTCTTTTTCCTGCTGGGTGGAGAAGGCTGCCTTTGGCAGGATTTAGCCACTCATTTTTGCTCTTGGAACTGCTTGCTCTGAATGGTGTGATTTCTGTGACATTTTCTTCTTTTTCTTTCTCTTTCTGGCAATGACTCGTTGAAATATTATTTTTGCTTCCTTGATGGCAGGGCTGTATAATTGATAGCCTCTCTGGGTTGCTGGAGCCGTGCATTTAAACCATGCTTGCCTTGGCTCCAATGCCTCAGAGTTCATTACTTTTTGAAAAGCTGCACGTCTGTTTGTGTTCAGATTATTGTTGCTCTGGAGAGGGAGGTTATTGTCAGGCAGAAAAAGGAGTGTGGAGCAGAATTCACGATAATCAAATTCTCTCTTCTCCTTAGATGAATATTTCTGGGTAACAGGACTTCACATTTATCTGATATGGCTGTTCTGAACCAGGGGACCAAGGACCTTCACTTTTCCCCTGCAGCATGCTGGAGGGAGCTCAGCAACATTCAGTCCTGGGATGTGGGAGGCTGCTGCTTTGCAAATAAAGTGGGTAATAAAAGTGCCCAGTTCTGGTACTAGAGAATGATTTAATGCAGCATATATACATGTAAGATTTTTAATTGAAGGTGTGAGGTATATGTGGTTCTCAGTGACAGTGGGGGTGGAGGGCACATGTCCTCTCCACTTGAGTCCGTGATCTTCTCTCAACTCTGTAATGATCACCACATCATTCTCAACCTCTGTCTCTCTCTTTTGGCACAGGTCTTCCCACACTATTATCACTCATGTATGCCCACACCTTGTGCCCTACTCTCTGCCTTATACTGGGTCCATAAGCAATAGAACCTCAGATTTGGTAAAGTCAACCAGGATTGTGTAAATTTAGAATATACCAGAACATGGTCTTTATGGCAGATGAAGAATAATTCCTCTACTTTTCCAGGGATGAGGATGCAGATCCTGAGTCCCCTGGAATGGTTGTGGGAGATAATACTGAGAACTTTTAATTGGAATTCTGCCATTCTTTGTCTCTTCCTTCTCAGGCTGAAAAAAGAAATTCTACTCCATTCTTTAAGACTGAAATTAATTGCCTTCTTTGAGAAGCCACCCTTAGATAGTCCCACACCCCACCCCACCCCATCTTAAGAAAGTTGCTGGGTTCTCCCCTTGAACTTTAAAAAAATCTTATTTGTATTATGACTGCAGCATTCCTGTCACTGTTCCGTGATTATCCATCTCATGGGTGTTCCCTTTGCCCCCATTGCATTCCTTGAGGATAGGAGCCAGGTTTTTAAAATTTATTTCTATACCACCACCATCTAGTGAGGTCCTGACATATGTTTGACACTAAAGAAAGATTCATTGAATAAATCCATGAAAGGATTTTGCTTGATCAAAGCATATTCAGATTTTCCCTCCAGTTAAGTGTTACCGTATGCAGAAGATATTCTGTGTAGTGTGCAGAAAGCTTGCTCATTCATCTGTCCTTGGGAAACTCACATAACTTCTCATTCCAGAGGGGGATGTAGTCAGGTACAGTCCCTCAGGTGGGGTTATTTGTACAAGGTTAGGTGATAAAAAGTAGGCATTTGCAAAAGATGGGTTTTCAGCATTTTGGTCAGTTAGGGAGATAGAATCAGCCTTCAAAGAAAAGAAAACACATAGAAAAAATCACTTTTGAAAGATTTTTTATCTCTATAGGAGATGAAACACTTTTGAGTTGAAGGCAGTTTCTTTCCCTTTTGCAATATAACAAGTAGAAGATATTGTCACATCTTGTCATTTGAAGGGCATAAAACTGGGTTACATAAGTGACAAAAGATATCATGCATATGCTTGTGTTTAACAAATAATAAATATTTGAGGGATTCCTCTGTATACATTCCAAAGGACTTTCTAAATAAGATACCAAGGGGTAGATTTCCTCCCAGATTTTTGCTTGACAAGAGGTATTATATCTGTAAATTCCTTAGTATTCTAGGAGTAGGGAAGGCTTTTAGCCTCTCTGAATCCTAGTCAAGTATATGAGCCTAAGTTTTATTGTTTCTTTGTTACTCAACCTTCTCCTTGATGCATTCCATACTAGATTGTGCAGATTATTACAGCCTAAAGCTCAGCAAAGTGCAGGTGATTATCAGAATTTGAAATGCTGTGACATTTTGCTGCCAAAAAGTAATTGATTTATTAGAGACATTACAATACATGCATGATTCAACATAAGAGGTTTCTTTGAACTTGTTCAGTATCAAATCCTGTGGGAGACTATTTGCTTTCAGCACCACGGACAGAAACTCTCTTTCATTCAGATTCAGTTGGCCTTATACAAGTAAATACTAGAGCTCAACAGTAGCACTCCAATCTAGTGGCCACAGTATGATTCAATTTAATAGCTTTAACAATTTCATCTGGCGAGTACCAGAACATTAATACATTGTTTTGCACTTACGTTGCCACAAAGTGGAACAAGGGACAGAATCAGATGACTTTGTAATACATTATTATCATTGCTATCATCATTGTTGCTGAAACTAAGGATAATATTTTACAACAAATCAGATTAAATACAGAACATTTCAGAAGAAGTTTGACTTTTCTTAACAAGCAAATTCTTAGTAATTCTGTACTTCAAAACTCTATGCAAGGAACCATAATTGAGTTCAGTGGTTCCACACACCTGAGCGATGAACCGAACAGACTAACAAAATGCCTAAAGCTAATGAAAATCTTGTTGTTGAAAGCAAAGAAGCCCCAGTGGGGCATGGGGTAAAATACTGGGAAGATTAGGATCTCTGCCTTAATGGCTGTGAACTAATGTATTTATCCTGACTAGGTAAATCTCTTGTTAATTCCCAATTGCTTCAGGCAACTGTTCAAAAACTTTTAAAATAGACACAATCTTTTTTTTTAAAGATTTAATTTATTTATTTAATTGACAGAGAGAGACAACGAGAGAGGGAACACAAGCAGGGGGTGCGGGAGAGAAGCAGGCTTCCCGTGGAGCAGGGAGCCCAATGCGGGGCTCGATCCCAGGACCCTGGGATCATGACCTGCGCTGAAGGCAGTTGCTTAACCGATTGAGTCACCCAGGAGCCCCAAATAGACACAATCTTAATCCAGGATACTGTTTGCTTCCTTATTTACTGTTTATTGATTATAAATGTCCCAAAGCAACTTTATTATTCTTTACACACATGACAAAAGAAATGAAAACTGATAATGGAGAACTTTAGGTGCTTTACTGAGTAATTAACATTAAACTGGTTTATACTATGTATACTTATGTTGATGTCTGAATTAAAAAATACTCATATAGGGGAACCTGGGTGGCTCAGTCGGTTAAGCATCTGCCTTCGGCTCAGGTCATGATACCAAGGTCCTGGAATATAGTCCAGCATTAGGCTCCCTGCTCAGCGGGGAGTCTACTTCTTTTTCCCTCTGCCCTTCCCCCTGCTTGTTTACTCTTTCTCTCTCAAATAAATAAATAAAATCTTAAAAAAAATACTTATATAACATAAGATGATATAAGCCTTAGATAACTTAGATAATAAAGGGAAATTCTGAATCATTAGGATCATATCACATGACTGACTGTTGTCTCAGGGATAAACAGACCTGTGGCTTATGCTTATCACTTGTTTGACATAAAGGGGGTGGGGATAAAAGTTAATATTATGTAAGTTATCTTTTTTTTTTCCTTTGTTACCCAGAGAAGCTGTAATGTTTCCTTTTAACTTAACAAAGCATCCATTTAACTAAACAGTACTCCCATTTTGCACTTTCTGTCAGGAAGCTCAAAAAGAAATGTAAAGCTTAACATCAAAATCTGTGTTGACATTTATCATTGCCATTTGAGGTATTCTCCTATTTTTTACCTTACTTTATGTGTTTGCTTTACTCTTTTATTTTATTTTTCCATTGTAAGATGTCTCATTTATTGTGGAGATAGTGGAATATAAATAATTATGAATAACTTGATATATATAGTATATATAATAATATATAACTAGTATATATTATTTAACTTAATTTAATATTGTTTTAAAATGTCCTGGACAATTAAGCACTTGTGCTTTCTGTGGATATGGATTTATGCATTTTAAAAATTGAGGGTGGGGGAGGAATGCTCATCATTTGTCCATCAAGGAAACATGATGTGGGAGAAGGGAATTAAAAGTTAAATTAAAAGAATAAGAATTTCATTATTGTAGATTTAGGCCATTGAAAAGAGGGAAGATTTTTATTCAGAACAAAAATGTTTTTAAAATATTACAGTGAAATGTAAGTTCTGAGAATTTAACATTTAACTTGCAATTGGATTAATGGATTCAAAGCAAAGAAACCTTGGGCATTTCAGTCATTCAGTTCAAACAATTATATTAATTAAGTAAGCTGAATTTGCTTTTTGTTCCTGATTTTATTCATTTTGCTGTTCATTTGTTGAGTACCTGTTATATTTCAGGCACTCAGTCCTGTCTGGTCATTCAGAGATAAAAGAGAATTGCTATTCTCAGAGTTTTCAGGAAACTCCACCCTCTATTAACATCTGATACAATGAGCTGTCTTAAGATGCTAGAGAAACAAAAAAGAGGTTCAGTACTGAACTGGCTCAAGGTGGTATGGAGTCTGGGAAGGCTTCCAAATCTGAGTTTAGATTTAAAAGGCCAAGAGTAGTTAACTGTATGAAAATTGAGAGTCTGTCAAGGGAAGGAACCAGAATGGATGCACAAGAGAGAATTCTGGGAAGAGGGGGATAGGACAAACATCCTAATCCAGCTTATAGGTAATAATGGTTGAAAGATAGGTGTGAGTGGGCAAAGGCTCTGAGCATGTGTGCCTGTGTGTGAGAGAGATAGAGGTGATATATATATATATATATATATATATATATATATATATATATATATATATAGAGAGAGAGAGAGAGAGAGAGAGAGAGAGAGAGAGAGAGAAATCAACACTAAGATTGGGTAAAGATCAGATTGGAGAAGTATAAATGCACCAGTCCTGAAGGTTTTTGGTTTATCTACTCAGCTAAGGATTTTATACACTGCCAACCTGAATGAAAAATGAATACTTTAAAATATTATAAGCAGATGAGATTTGCATTTTTGAAAAGCTAATTCAAAGTCATTTTGGAAGATGGTTTGGAAAGGGGACAAAACTGGCATCCTCCACTATAGTAATTTCAGGGGAACAGTGAGAATGGCCTAAGTTAAGGTAATTTGCCATGATGATAAAGAAAATAGAGAGTTGAATGATTTTTCATCAGTGAGAATCCATGGGACTTGGTGATTGATTGGTGTGGGGTGTAAGGCTGAAGAAGAATGGGAGATGCACTGACTGAGGGATAGTATAGCATAGTGGTTTAACATGTGGACTCTGAAGCAGACTGGATGTCTTAAAATCTGGTTGTTTGACTCTGACATGTGATTTCAGTTTCTTCACCTGAAAATGGCAAATGTTAATAGTAATGTAATTTTACATATACTTTCAGGAAGTTATTGGAAAATCTGACACTCTTCCCATACTCTCTTTAAAGACTCATGAACATCATTTTAAGAGCTATTGGAATATAAAGGAGGAACTTCTTGGGTTTAGTGAGAAAAGTGGTTCCTTCAATATGGGACTTCACATTCACTTTGTATCATGTATTCATAGACTAATAAATTATTGCATAATCTGTGAAGATGAAAGAGAATAAGACCATCTTTAAAGAGGATAAAATAGGGGCGCCTGGGTGGCTCAGTCGTTAAGCGTCTGCCTTCGGCTCGGGTCATGATCCCGGGGTCCTGGGATCCAGCCCCGCATTGGGCTCCCTGATCAGTGGGAAGCCGGCTTCTCCCTCTCCCACTCCCCCTGCTTGTGTTCCCTCTCTCGCTGTGTTTCTCTCTGTCAAATAAATAAATAAAATCTATAAAAAAAAATAAAGAGGATAAAATAATCCAGTAGAGAGATGTTGGTATTCAGAAGACAGAAGTTGATAGTCATGTTAAGTCAAACACAACTTTTAAAGAAGGTACTAAAGATTGATAGATAATTATTAAAGGCAGATATTAGCCAGGAAGTAGAGCAGCCAACTTCAAAGGGGCAAGAAAAATGGGGGGAAAAGTGTTTAAGACCTTAAAGGAAAAGGGCAAATGATAGAAATTTTATGCAACTGAACAGCTTCGCCTAAACAAGTAATTCTGGTCTGCAAGCTCATAGGTTCCCAAGCTCACAGGAGAAAGAAAAAGTCCTCTCAGACTTTTCTATTTCTGTCCTAGGCAGTTGGACATGAATACAAGGACTTGAGTTACTAATTTCTATGTCTGATACCTTTTTAAGAGTCACCATAGTTGATAATCCAGCTCCCCACCTCCACTCCCCTTATCCTTAAAAGATGAAAAATTAAAATCCGACAAGGCCGTGCCATCAGGTTGCCTTTCCATTGTTTTCTGCTGTTACCGGACCCAGGCACACATGAGCTCTTTCCAAGGTAAAGTATCAGAAGAAAAATTTAAAGAAGAGAATGAGCAGAGAGGAGAGGAAAAAAAATTATAAATTGGTTCAGCACTCTATGGATATGATCAATCATTCAACACTATCAATGAAGGCTACTTATTTTACTCGAGGAATGCAGGAAAAAGTTACAAAAAAGTGTAAGGTAAATTAACCTGTTCTTCTAAGAACACCACTAATCCCTTACTGTCAAATCCTTTGACATCTTTTCAGTATTCTTTCTGCTGAAATTGGTTCAATTGCTACCACTCTCCTTGATATTCTTTCTTTCCTAGGTTTTCATGAAACCACTCTCTACTGACTTCCACCCAGCTCTGACCCACTCTATCTCAGTTCCCTTTGCTTGATAACCTAGATCCTTCTCACAAATCATAAATCTTTCATTCCTCTGGACTCTAACTTTGAGTCTCTCCCCTTCTGGTCTTTCCCAGGTGATACTACTCAGTCTTGGCATTAGCATGGGGTGTTGATTTGCGAAGTCATCACAGTGTGCTCTGTCTCATCTCTTTTCTAAATTCTCAAATGATTTCAGGTTACCTAGTGAGCATCTTAACTTGTATGTCCTGCAAAGAACTTGAACTCAACATATTTCAAACTGTTCTTATTATCTTCTGTACCTTACTGGGTTCTTGGTTTCAAGCAACAGAGATTTATTCAGGCTGACTTAACAAAGTGGAATTGATTATACATACAATGTAGACCTCATGGAATTGACAGAGAGTTGATTCAAAAAAGGGAAAGAGGTCAATACACATACACAAAAATCACAATGAAGGAAGAGTCTCACCAGGGCACTGCAGCCACCACAACTAACATAGGCACCATTCTTGGCACCATCATGGCCCTTCTGACATGTCTGAGCATTAGACATCCCAAAAGGAATAAATTCCAAATGGTCCCTGCCTCTTTATCACTTGCTATCGAGGCAGAGTCCTTGACAAGAGCATTCAGTAGATAGAGACCAGTTGATATGCCCATTCTCCAGCTACAAGAATGTAAAAGCACAACTTTTTGACCTTATCAGATTTTATAGTGGACTCATACTATCAAGGGTTTCTTAAATATAGGAAAAGGGTTCAGATTCTGGGTAGTATTTTTAATGAATGACAAATTACCACTGTATATTTCATGAGCTAAATCTTCTCTTCAAGTGGTACTTCTCATCTCAACAAATGACACCAGCATACACCCGGTCAACCAAGCTGGAAACCTCAGTATCATCTGCATATTTTTATTTTTTCTTTATGGTATAAATCTATTTGTTGGTGCTATTTGTGTCCCTGTCTTATAAATCCATCTACCAAATATTCCTTAACTCTTTTGCACACTACCTTTTCCCCTCTTAGATCAACCCTATGCCTTTTTAAAAGAGTACTTTTAATATTTTCAAGCAATAATGAGGTTAAGGATGTTATGGGTATGGGCTCCAGTGTCACACCACCTGTGTCCAGATCATACTTCTGCCACTCAACTAGCTGAGTGACCTTAGGCATTTTACCTAACCTTGTTCTGTATCATACATGAAATAAAGTTAATAATAATGCCTATCACATGGAGTTGCTGTAAGAGTTGATTGAGGTGGTATGTTTAAAGCATTTTGAATGCACACAATAGACATTCAATAAAGTTAAAGTAATGCTCAAAGTGAAAAGTAGTGGTGGTAACTGAGGCAGTAAAGATGCTGATACTGTGGTAGTAGGAGTAGAAACTTCCTCTCATCAGTACTCTCTATAACATGCAGTCTATATTGCTGCCAGCATTTTCTTTCCAAAACATAAATTTGCTTTTGTTACTCCTCTGCTCAGAATTCTTTGATGGCTCCCATTTCCTGAGATAAATCCAAACTCCTTAGTGAGGCATATGAGCTCCTGCAAAATGGGCCCCTGGATTATCTTTCTGCCACTGTCTTCTACCACTCATCACTACCCATGTTACAGTAGAGGAACATGGATCAACTCACTCCCCAGCATTTCAGAGATGTTACTTTGAGCTTTCACACATGCTGTATTTGCTTCCTGTAACACTTTCCTTTGTACCCTAATACTCCCACATTTCCTGTAAGACCCAAACACACAGCATTTTACTTTGCATTCCCCCACCTCGTGTCCCTATCATACTTGACACATGCATCTCATGTGGTGGGACAGTACAGGATTTGTTGCATAGATCATCAACTTCTGCACTTACTGGGGTGCCCTTGTACTGAATGCTCCTGCTCTTTTCATTTCCATCTCTTTTATGTAGGACTGGCACATAGTAGGTGCTCAGGGAATGGTTATTCAACTATTGCCTTTATGAACACATTTGTAAGGACTCTTTGAAGACATAGAGAAGACCAGGGAGAGGTGTACCGACTTATTCCAGATGAGCACACATGTCTCACTGGCTACATTTGGCAGGGAAGTGAACAGGCAGAATATCTGAGGGCCTTGACTCCTGCAGCTTTGCTTTAATCATTTCCAGTTTGTGCTTGGCACCAGGCACCTTGCTAGAAATTTTAACAGAATACCGGGAACACATGGTCCTTTTTTCTGAAAGAATTTTCATTCCAATAGAAACTCTAGATTAGTGGACATCATACTTAGGGGACTCTGGAGCCAAATTTGCAATCATTGTTATGGGGAAGAGCCCAAGGACTGTGCATTTCCTAGTACAATACTCTAAATCAGAAACGACTACCTTTTTTTTTTAATTTTATTTTATTATGTTATGTTAATCACCATACATTACATCATTAGTTTTTTTTATTATGTTATGTCACCATATATTACATCAATAGTTTTTGATGTACTGTTCCACGATTCATTGTTTGCTTATAACACCCAGTGCTCCATTCAGTACATGCCCTCTTTAATACCCATCACCAGGCTAACCCATACCCCCCTCCCCTCTAGAACCCTCAGTTTGTTTCTCAGAGTCCATAGTCTCTCATGGTTCGTCGCCCCCTCCGATTTCCCCCCCTTCATTTTTCCCTTCCTACTATCTTCTTTTTTTTCTTTTTTAACATATAATGTATTATTTGAGAAACGACTACCTTTACAAAGACAGGTGCCATTTGAAGAGCTCCATGTTCCTTGAGAAAACCAAGACAAGTATATTTTCTCTAGATCTAAGAAGTTTTAGAAAGTTTGGATCCCTTTCCCTCAAAATAAAATAAAGTCACAAACCCCTACTCAAGCTAAGTGCCACTTTCTTTATTATATTTGAAAACAAAGAGTACTATTGGATGAGACCAGAAACAACTATTCAGGAATAATTTTCACAAAATTTAATTATTGAAAAACAATAATTTTATAAAAATGCATGAATGTTCTTTCCATTTGTAAAATATGCCACACTACCTAGAAAGCATTCCCATGGAATATTAAGTTCTAGGGACCAGGACTGGGAAAATATTGGTATGAAATGCTTCCATCCCAGTCTAATTCAAAAATAAAGGATTTTAGTGGGTACTTGGAAGTTATATATCAGTATCTAATAAACAAATAAATGCATAAGAGCAAAAGTATAGCACACTGACTTCCCTATAGTCAGGGCAAATGGTAGCAAGTTCTCCATTGCCAAATGGCAACTGCTTTTGCATTGGAATATGATGCTTACACCCCTTTAACCTCCTGCACTGGCACCCCTAACTTACGAGTTACTTGATGAAGGTTACTTATGTTACTTATGTGGAAAATCCTTTGATCTCAGCATCTCCTGTACATAGTTGAACTAAAATAAAAAACGTAGGGATTCTGCATTCAAATATTTAAATTATTTTGGTTTTTGGAAGGACTGGCTTTAGGAGTACCCATGGTTCTTCTTGCCCCATATCCTGTGTCCACCAACAGAAGATGGGAAATTCCACCAAAACTTGTGCCTCCTTGCTAGGGCCAGAGAAAAGATTTCCTTCCTTCTCCTCTACTTCGCTCTCTTGGAGAAAAAGGGTTAGGATGGGCTGATCCACCTGACCCATAGATCATTGTTTACCATTTCCAAAGGAGAGTTCTCTCCCAAGCTCATTTTGGACTCCCTGGGTTCCTGCAGTACACAGACAGGTGGAGCTCTGCTCTCTCTATTCAGCTTTTCCGCCTGCTACTAGACAAGTAGATCAGATTGGTTTTAGGCAAAGAGCTCCCTTACCCAAAGAAAATGAAAACACTAATTCAAAAAGATAGACACACCTGTATGTTTATTGGAGCATTATTTTTAAGCCAAGATAAAGCAGCCCAGGCATCCATCAATAGATGAATGGATAAAGAAGATGTGATCTATATCTATGTCTATCTATCTATCTATCTATCTATCTATCTATCTATCTATCTAGGAGTATTACTCAACCACAAGAAATAATGAGATCTTGCCATTTGTGATAACATGGATAGACCTAGAGGATATAATGCTAAGTGAGAGAAGTCTGATAGAGAAAGACAAATGCCATATGATTTCACTTACATGTGGAATCTAAAAAACAAAACAAATGAACAAACAAAAACAGACTCTTAAATACAGAGAACAAACTGCTGGTTACCAGAGAGGGAGAAAATAGGGGGATGGATGAAATGGATAAGGAGGATTAAGAGGTACAGACTTCCAGTTATAAAATAAATAAATCGTGGAGCTAAAAAGTACAGCATGGGGAATATAGTCAATACTATTGCAGTAACATTGCATGGTGACTACACTTATCATGGGGAGACCTGAGTAGTGCATAGAAACTAATATTGCATTGTATATCCACAACACTTCAATAAAAATTCCTCTTCCTTTGGGCCCTGCTACACCCCCAGTCCTCCTGTCCTGCTGGTAAAACCAGTATAGACCTTTGATGCCACCTGAAGCTTTGCTCCATCCCTCAGTTGTTAGTACCTGGAAGGAAGGACCACACAAGGATTAGCACCCTAAAATTTCAGTGCTGCATTTTTTGAATGTATGTTATTTGTAATCCCAACACATGAATTTGATGAAGAGTTAGGTACACATAGTTTTCTGGCAAAATATTCAGTTATAAGCAGTTGATCTTCAGTCAGGTTAACACACATTATTAATGCACTGTGTCACTGAACCTATGCTACACATCATCAGGTCAGATTCTGCATTCGGAGACAGCATTCTTATGAAAATGAACGGCTGTGCCTTGTGTTTTCAGCTCATCTTTTTTGTTGTTTTAATTTTTGTTGATTCGGGTTATTATTGTACTCTGCCTCAGCACTCCAGATTCTTTTGCTGAGACTGTTTATACATTGTGACAGACTTATGATGGTATCTGATCTGTTATTCTCCCAGTTCCTCTAAAAAAGTCTCGTGTCTGTGCTCAGTGGTATAGAAATAGAACTTTTTAGCAAAAATGGGAAACAAAACAAAAAACTCTAAGTCCTCCATGTTGGAAGCCTTTCCATGCTTAAACATCAAATTCCCTTTCTGTGGCCTTTACTCTCACTCCCTCCCCAGTATGTGGACATGTATGTGGATATGCACACATATGTGTGTATGTAAGTCTGCATGCAGATAGGTAGGCATGTATACAAACACATATGCAACACAATTTTTTTTTAATTTTTTTATTGTTATGTTAATCCCCATACATTACATCATTAGTTTTAGATATAGTGTTCCATGATTCATTGTTTGTGCATAACACCCAGTGCTCCATGCAGAACGTGCCCTCCTCAATACCCATCACCATGCAACACAATTTTTGCAAGAGATACCAAACCTTTTGTTGTTCCCTTTAATGCTCTCTTCTCACTTTTCTTTCTCTACAGAGGAAGTTGCCTTTCATCAGAGCATCGAACTGAAATAAGCTCTGCATTTATAATGCACATAGAGTTTTTCCAGCGCTTGTCTAATGAGAAACGATACCCAAAATTAGAGCTTGCTGCCTTCCAATTATCCCATTGCATATGATTTTGTTATACCACAAATAGTTATTTTCTTCCTTCCCCAATAGCTACATAAATGGGCCATGGTAATCTACTCCAAAACAAATGGCCAGGCATTGCTATTTTCGCTGTATATAGTAAAAAAAAAAAAAAAAATTATTATAAAAAAAAAAAAGAGAACAACAACAAGAAGAAGGCTCTCTTGTTAGTGTCTACTGGTCACAATCACCAAAGTAGGCTCCAGCTCTCTGGCATGGAAGAGGGTTGGAAGTTAGGTCTCCAAGAGCACGGCTTTTCTGAAATCTGGAAGACAGCCTAGGATAGGATAACAAGGTGCTGCAGGGCTTGGTAGCGTCAGTTACTTTTACTTGATTTTTGGGAGGCTTGTATTTTCTAATGTTGACCCTGCTTTCTGCACAGGCAAATAATGGGTCAAGGCACTTAAAAGCAGACAGCTGCACTGGACTTGATTCATCCTAATAAAAAATAATGGTCGCGCTTGCCTATTAATCTCTTTGCCACCCTAGAAATTGAGAGATTAGGGGACGTTGAAGTCAAATCTAAAATGTTCTGCTTTAGATGGTTAAGAGGATGATTGAAATCAATAAATCCCAGGCTTTGGGGAAGCCCAGATGATTCCAAATTTACTAAAGACAGAAAGAAAGAAATGCCAGCAGGAGCCTTTGGTGACCGCAACTTGACCACTGAACTCTGCAACAGCTCTCCTCTCACTGGGACCTCCTAGGAGGAGCCTAAGTTTTACTTGATCCCGTCTCATTATGATGTTCTGCCTGTGAGGAGCAGCAATCATAGTAAGGGCATGGTCAAGCAAATTGAAAAACAGAGCAGCCAGAGTTAAAGGAATCAGTCAGTGCCCGGCAGACCCATGAATAAATTAGTTGGTCTATTTCTGACAGCTGGGATCTCCTCTGTGGAAATCCCATCACATCTCAGGTTACACAGGCAGCCTCCTGTCTTTAGCTTGGGTCCTGTATCACGGCTTCTGGAGGAACCTGCAGGCCTCCTGAAATTCATGATGGCGGCAGCAGACAGAGACACCATCTCATCGTCTGCGTGGCTACTGCTTTGGACAGCCCGTCTTTCCCCCAACTCTGGAATGTTCTGGCCTTCAGGCCATGGCATCCCAACCATACTTTATATTCTCTTTTCCTTATTTATATGAAAACACTTTCACAGAAATTGCCTAATTTAGCTCTCACAAAAACTCTCTCAGGCAAAGCAGTCATAATAATCTCTATTTTATGCACGGAGCCAATAAGCCCTGAGACATCAACCCTTGGGCCCCAGTGTGTGCTGGGTCGAGGAGTCCTGTGGTTTCTCCCTGGCTCCAGCGCCCAGGACGCTGCTATGTCAGGTTCCCCAGCCGCAGGTCCCTGTGACTTCATGCAGGAGGTTCCGAGTGCTTGGATGATGGCACGTGGAATGCATCTGGGGTCACACCTTCAGAGAGGGGCGCGTGGTGCCGGCAGGGGTGTGCACATGACCTCTCTCTTGACCGCACGCTAGGAGAACATTGCGTGTCTCTGAATGCCGGCGTCCACACAGGCACCACTTCGCAGCCTCCACCGTGTGCTGATGGAGGCAGAGCCGGCGGGTCTGTGGCCTCGCTAACCTCACCAGGCAATTCCACGGGGAAATTTGCTACTTGGAGGACCTTTTCAGAGTCTTGCCTATCTTTCCTTTATCCTCACTGGGAAGGAAGTTGCTAAGATGATGTGAATTTTTTTTTTTTTTTTTTAGGCTTGGGTGCCTTGAAAAAACAAGATGAAATGTATAGAAGTACATTCAGCAGCACCATATCTGGCTTCTCTGCACCCACCCCTCCCTTTATATTTTTCTTAGCTGTTCTGTTTTAGTTAGCGCCAATATAGTGCTCCCCTCCCACATATCCCTTTAGGGTGAAATGCCTGCTCAGTGTGCCTTAGAAAGGCAGTATATTTTAGGCAGCCTGATAAAAGACTCTAATAGCCCCAGATTAATGCATTCATTCCTAGCCAATTGAAGGATTCATTACAGTGCTTAGGCTGAGGCTCCTCTCTGACGAATTTGCCCTGGGTAATGAGCCATTCAGCAGCTGCTACCCTGCACTGCTGGTAACCTGCAGAAGGGGGCAGTGAGATGAAACGGGCATAGGAAGAGTACAAAAGTGGGGAAGCTTCTGGCACCTCCAGTTGGACCAGGCGAGAGAGCAAGAAGGTGCTTGTGGACACGGCATCTGCCTCTGGAGCTGGAACTGAGAAGTGTCTTGTGGGGGGAATGTGAATGCATTTAGGACCACTGTGCCTTTTAAGGCTGAGAAGTGAGGTTCACAGCAGACCAAATATGACTCTGCTGTGAAAGTGAACCCTGATTGGGCAAGTAGAAGGAGAGTGATATGTGGGAGAAGCTTTCAAACAATTGTAACTGTCACAGAGTCAGAAAGTTAGGAGACACTCTTTACAAGGGTTGGCTAGTCCAGGGATTCTGTGGGGGGAGTGGGGCGGGAAGGTGATGGTGACTTTACCCTCTAGGGGATATTTGGCAGTTCTGGAGACATTCTTGATTTGTTTCAACTCCCTTCAGGGGCTAGGGGACTGAGAGGCTACTGGCATCTAGTGGGTGGGCCAGAGATGCTGCTAAACATCCTACAATGCACAGGACAGTCCCCACACAACCAAGAAACATTCGGCCCCAAATGTCAATAGTGCCAAGGCCGAGAAACTCTGGCTAGCCCCAAACCCTCCTATCATGGTTGAGAAAGCCGAGACATGGCGAATGGTGATTGGCTCAGGGTTACAGGGTAGGAGGCCTGAAGAGCTAAGAGGGGCAGGAACTTGTGTCTTTTCTCTGTCAATGACATGCCCTTAGCTCTGGGAGGCCAGCTTTCCAATTCTGCACTGATAGGTACTTTTGGAAATAAAGTTGTTCCTTCTCCTCCCAGACTCCAGAGCACCCTTCCCAGCCCACATCTCCAGTAAAAAAAAATTCCATTGCCTACTTTTATGAGCTCCTGCCAGTCCCTAACCACTTTGGTCTAGGCAGATCTCTTTGGGGGGTAAGCTTATTATCTTTGTTATGCATTTTAGAAGTGGATGGTGTTGCTGATAAAAATAGGAATCACCAGCAGAGTTAGCGCCAGACATTATAAGATGCTGTATGTGCAGTGTTGTTGCAAACAATTCCCCATGAGGGTGGAAAAGAGACCCCTTTCCCATACACATAACCGTATCTCACAATTATTAAATATTGATTCATTTCAGCAGGGGCCTGTGCCTGATTTCAAATGAAGGCAAGTACATTAACTTGTGCTAATCTCATCTAGACCCATAGCATTGCACCCTTGGCTGTCTCTGCTGACCCACTCTCTCTGATTGACAGCGTAGATGGGATCCGATTCCTTTACCCACCACTCTGACTCTAGAAATAAGCATATATGAGTTTATATCTGGAATTATAGGATGTGTGGGATGTGAGCACTAGAGCTTAATAAAAGAGAAAAGAAGCCTACATGATGATAAATAGCAATTACAGGGAATTAGATTAGTATCAGTGTCTGGAGTAATCGTAAACATTTTCTGGTGCCGATGTTTGATGGCGCTGGGGAGGTGGGGCGGGGGGAACAGGGGGATGATAGAAAGGAAGGGAGGCCAAAGATAAGAACAAATATGCAAGTCCATAGTGTGTGCTTAATGGAACTGAGATTTATTTTTCTGTGTGTCTTTTTAAGCCTCCAGATAGATCACAAAAAATACAGCCAGCCAGAAAAGAAATAGCCCAAATGTAATTTAAAGGACAGCTTTTTAACCAATACTTCAGCTTGGAGACACCTGTCCTATGTTCCTTGAAGATGCCCAGCTCAGGGGAGGAGTATTAAAGTTACTGATTTATCTTCAGTAGCACAGACCTATTTTTAATTTATTGCCTGGTGACAGATTTTTTGTTTAGCTTTTCTGTGTTACTCAACATAACCTTCTCAGTAAAAGAAGAGCAGCTCGTAGGCCATTGTTTTCTTTGATGTCCTAGTGCCCTAGAAGAAGGCACTGAACTCGGACTTCTCAAAAGCATGTTGACATTTTCTCTGGCTTCATGACAAGCAGCAAATTTCATAGTAGGAAATATGGTTGTTCTGCCCCCCTGATTCACAATAGAAGTGTCTGTGTGTGTGTGTGTGTGTGTGTGTGCGTGTGCATGCACATGTGCTCACAGACCACCGGTGTGGCTTTTGGGGTGTATGGTGTGGCCATAACAGTTTAATCATTCCAGTATCAATAGTTAGGCCACAGAACCTGTTGCCAAAAATATCTATTTTAACACCATGGAGCCACAGGGAAGAGAATATGTATGATGTAGTTCAAACATACAAATGAACACTCAGTTGTTGTGCCCCTACTATTTACAAGGAACACTGATCCACGCTGGGGGATATAAAAGGTGAAGCACAGAACAGAAATAAAAATAATATAGATCTTTCCTTCTGAGTCTCGTATTCTAGTGAGGGTGCTAGGTGCTTATACCATTTACTAAAACAGCATATGATATGCTGTATGAGAGGGTTTGAACAAAGGGGCACAGGAAGACAAAGAAAGGAACAATTAATTCTGACCAGGGGAGTTCAGGTATTCCTCAGAAATAAAGCAGAGTGCCCTACTGTATGCTGGGCACTATTCTAGGTGACAGGGACAGAATGGGGAAATGTGGATAAGGTTCTGTTCTTGTGGGCTTCACATTCTAATGAGAAAATGTAAACGACAAATGCCAAACAAATTATGACTTTGGGGAATGGATGTGTGCCCCAAGATAATGCAAGCAGGGTAACCAGGTTGGGTAGGAAGCTGTCTTGCATGGCACGGTCAGGAAGGATGCACAGTAGGTGACAATTGAAATAAGAACCAAATGACAAACAACTAACCATATGAAGATCTGGGAAAAGAGCATTTCAGGAAAAGAAGCAGAAATCGCAAAGGCATGAGGGAAAAGCCAGCTTGGCACCTTCAGGGAACAGAAAACAGGTCAGGGGACTGGAGCGGAGTTAATTTTGGGCAAAGCAGTCCATGGAAAGTCAGAGCTCCCCTGGGACCTGCGATGTGAGAGACACAGGCATGAACTTCAAATTTCACTGCAGTGAGGTGCCTTTAGAGGTTTTTAAGCAGGGGTTGCAATCTGAATTACGTTGTTTTTAATCACTCCAGTTGTGATGCAGGGAATGGAATGTCTATGTCAGTGGTAGAAGTCAGAGGACCAGAAAGTTGGTGGACCTGGGTAGTAAGAGGGAAGAAAATGAGAGCAAGGCAGGGTGAGGGTTATTTTTGAGATAAATCCAACAGGACTTCATAATGGGTGTGGAAATCGAGATAAAGACAGAAATCACAGGTTCCTATGTCTTTGTCCCAAACAACTAAATAGATGATGATGTCATTAACTAAGATGGGGTAAGTAGGAATCCAGAACTCTGTTTGAGACATAGTAAGTGAAGTTTTCTATTGAACAATGAAATAAAAATGACAAGTAGGCCAAATCGCTATCCTTTATTGAGCACACACTGTATGCACCGTATTGTTCTTAGCTCTTTATACACTTGAACTCATTGAATCCCCAGGATAGCTCTATGAGAAGGGTAATTATTAGATCATCTTTTCTTACAGAGGGAGAAGTGAGGCTCCTTGATGTGCACAGATAGGTTAATGTTGTCCTGAGTGCGCATGTCTTGCATTCTAATGGGGAAGGGCAGATGTTGGCATGAAGACCATGCAGTTGTATTTCCCATAGTAAGCCTTGGTCAGGTGGTCTGCACACCTCAGTACCGGGAGAGCAGAAATCCCTGTCTGAGTGATGCAGGAGAGCAGATGGCCCCGTGTCAAGATTCATTGACATCCTGATGGGCCCAATTCTGCCTGCTGTGAGCTGATGAGGTCTCGAGAAAGAGAGTTATTGTCAAATTCCCAACTTGCCCTTTTCAATATAAAGTTCACTTGTAATATATATATATATTTTTTTTTACTCCGGTTGTTAATGCATTTTGTTCTCCAGAGTGCGAGAGACTCAGCTTCCTGTGTAGCCTTTAATTAGTTTCTGGATGATGACATCTCCACCGAGAAGCAACTGGTTGCATCCCTCCAGTCTCGGGGGGAGATAAAAGAATCTAATAAAGACATTTGGTATTTCTAGGTGATGTGTTTGACAAGCTTTGTATTAACAAGAAGTCATGTTGGAACTTTTTTCTTTCCCCAACTGCTTCCCTCACTTGCTCCAGCACTGTGACATTTCACAGGGGGATTAACAGAGCCATCACAATCACGGAGAACTTGTAGCTTAAAACAGACCAGCCTGCGTCTCCGCCCCCTGTGCTGGAGGGGAAAAGGCTTCACCTTGATCTGTTCGCAGACCTTAACCTTTATAAGGGATTTAGTGGCAATAAGGCCTCAGAACAAGAAATCAGTTTAAAACCAACTGACAAGTTACTTTGGACAGCAATGGGGCCAGTGGACAGCTGTGGGGCTTCAGGATTCAAGGCCAGATAATGAGATGTTTCTTGCACATGCCTAAATTATCCCCGAAGACCATGGTGACAGGGAGTGTGGGTATAACTCATATTTTCATTTTGGCATAAGTGATAGCAGTGCTCAGATGGAGAGAGGCAGAAACTCCCCCAGGGCTGTCTCCTTTCCTCTGAGTTCAACCTTGCACGTACTTGAGGAGAAAGATAAGAGCCTGTGGAGAAGCCATACCAATACCACAGTCAAGGCTGGGGTGGGGAGGACTCACCACAGCCTCCCGACTGCAGCCAGCAGAGTCCCCCACTGCACACGGTTTGATAGCCCGTGTATGAGTGCATAACTACCACTGCTTTTAGGCAATTGGGAATGAAAACGGAAGATGCCACCGAGGCAGCTGAGAGTCTAAGTGAGCTTGGCACCATCGGCAGCCAGCAGATGGGCAGCTCCAGGAAGCAGACTTCTGCAGGGCTGAATGTGGGACCTCTAGGAGCCAGGGGCTCCATCTCTGCCCCCTTGTCTCCAACTGACCTGGATGGGACAGCCTGGAGAGGGGAATGGCCGGTACCCGCCCACCTGGGCAGCTCTTAAGGGCAAGAGGAGAGTATGCGCGAAGAGAATCGTTGCCAGGAGTCCAGGAGATTGTGATGACAGACACACTTACATATGTGGTTACTTGTACTGTCACAAGATGGAGAAATGTGAACTCAGTCCTGGGGTTGGGTGACAGCACTGAGCGTTGTAGAAAGACCATTCCTCTCTCCACAAGGTGGGTTTCTGAGCAGAAGCAAGAACACCCAAGGGGCAGAGTTAGCTAACCTCTTCCTAAATTTGGAGAAAAAGGACCCCTATTGACAATGAAGTGGCACCACAGGAACTGTAGGCTCCTAAAACTGCAATGTATCTGAAGAGTTTCTCCAGCTAAGGCTCGGGGTAGCCAGCCTTGCCCTGAGCCTGATGGGGTCTGTGTCTCGTTCCTCTAAAGATCTTTAGGAGCTTATGCGAAAAAAAGTCTTGCTGGAGGAGGGGATAGCTGATAGGGTCTGTGATCAGAGCAAAGTGGCAGACACAGTTCTATAGCTTACCTTAACTGGCCACTTGAGTTTCATAGACATCAGCTGCATTCTCCGTTTAGGAAGACAGAGACATAGCCGGATGCCAGAGACCAAGGGAACAAAGGAAACTGCTTGGAGAGGCTTTGTGGCAGGCTCTGGCTGCTGGTGAAAACAAGAGTAGACAGTTCCTGGTGGGCAGGAATTAGAAGCAGGGGGCATCAGAAACATCCTGCCAGCCGCCACCTTGGAGATGCATGTGAAGAAAACACGCGTGTCAGAAAATGTCACAGGTGTGCTCTAAAGAAATCCTGGTCAGCGATTCCGGGGTGGATTTTTACAGCACACAATTATGCTGTTTACCACTAATTGATTGAACTCTGCATTATCTCAATCACAATAGCATTCATTTGTGGAATGATTAGCAGTTCACTAAGTGATTTCAATTATACCTACATATTTCATTTGATCTCCAAAACCCTTTGAAAGAGGTGGGGTCTGGGATCTGCCACTTTCTAGGTTAGTGGCTTTGAGCACACTGTTAGCTATTTAAAGCCCCAGTGTTTTGCATTAAATCGGAAAATACATGACAAGTACCTAGTATTTATTAGGTACTCAACAAATACTAGTTCTCTTCTATGAGGAATAATAATAAAAAGTAATATTATCTTGAATTTCCCTTTTTATTCATGTCATTATGTAATTGAAGCAGATTATTAATTGAGTCCCTTTTGGATAGCATTATTTTAGTTTTTGAGGACCTCTAGTTTGTGTAAAGCTTAGCTGATTTTTTTTAGGGACACTTTATTAATGAATTGCAGTTGTCTGATTTCCTGTATGTGACCTTGAGTTAGTTGTTTAACTTCTCTGATTTTTGTTGTCTTTATTGTGCAATGGGGATAATGGGTACGAATTTCCGTGAGGATTTAAAAGGAAGCAGTGAATGTCAAACTCCAGCAAAGTGCTTAGCATAGCTGGTGTTCAGTGGCCCTTCCCTTCCCATTCCCTCTCTCCTTCCTTTATGACCTGGTCCCTTAAAATCTGGTCCTGCTTGGCAAGTGGAGCATGAAGGCAGTCATGCACATTTAACCCAAAGCAAGTGCTATTCTACTAGAAACTGGTTAATAACCAGTCCTGTCTGGATGGCAGGTCCACATCATGATTAGCAATAATACCCTTATGTTCCCACATTAAACAATTGATGAAGAGAGGCTTCTTAGCAATTTCTTGGATGTTGCCAAATATAATGGAGCACTTACAGTTACAGGTAAGTTGCTGTGAAATTCAATTTACACTAATATGCCCAGAAGCAGGAAAGCATAGAGTGAAGAATGCATGGTGTTTATTTTATTCGCCTACGTCTCTATCAGGAATGACTAAACTGGGTCAGGAAGCAGAGCTCATAAAAACTTCCTTCCACATTTCAGCTGATCCTGAAAGGAACAAATTCCAAACTTCAGAACCAGTGGTTTATGACTAATCCTGAATAAATCACTAGCTTTTCTCTCAGGGCTTCATGATTTTCCAGCCAACATGAAGGGTTTTAATATGGAGAGAGAAAAAGAATGAGATGTAAGAAGTGACAAAGGGTTCTGGTAAAAGAAATAACAGTCTGCCTGTGCTTTGTCATTAAGAACATTTTCAAACTATGATTTGGGATTCCGAATGTCTGTAATCTGACCTTTCCCTTCTGGAAAGTGGAGCCAGCAAGCACACTGCCAGCAAGGAAGTGGGGTCCTGTTGTACATCCCCACCCCAGGTAGCAGCCTTCGTTCTCACCTAAAGATATGTTCGTCTCCGAACTGCTAGCTCACCTGCAATAGTGGGTAGCATCCACTTTGGTGAAGGATGGGGTCCCATCTCAACCTCGATACTGAAGCACCTCCCCCACAGCTCCTAATGTCTGTATTTATCTTCATAGTGGCCTCTAGAAGTACACATTTTTAGTAACAGTAATAAATCACATTTGAATATTACTTTACGTTTAAAATGTGATTTCTCAGTTTTGTCTGATGCATAGAACATCTATTCTGAAGAGGCAAGATAGTAACATAATTAAACTAATCAGTGAGTTAGATTATTTGCATGAGTTTATGCAGCTAGTAATTGTTGGGTCTGGTCTCATCTTATCTTCTGATGCAAAGGTTAGGGTTCTTTTTATCAAGGGATGAAAAGTCCCACAGAACCCACAATATTGGAATGTGCATTCTGTTATACAAAATATTTTTTTTTTTCATGGAGGTTCCTCAAAAATTTAAAAATAGAGCTACCCTATGACCCAGCAATTGCACTACTGGGTATTTACCTCAGAGATACAGATGTACTGAAAAGAAGGGCCACATGCACCCCAGTGTTCATAGCAGCAATGTCCGCAATAGCCAAACTGTGGAAAGAGCCGAGATGCCCTTCAACAGACAAATGGATAAAGAAGATGTGGTCCATATATACAATGGAGTATTACTCATCCATCAGAAAGGATGAATACCCAGCATTTGCATCAACATGGATGGAACTGGAGGAGATTATGCTAAGTGAAATAAGTCAAGCGGAGAAAAACAATTATCGTATGGTTTTGCTTATTTGTGGAACATAAGGAATAGCATGGAGGACATTAGGAGAAGGAAGAGGAAAATGAAAGGGGGGAAATCAGAGGGGGAGACGAGCCGTGAGAGACTATGGACTCCAAGAAACAAACTGAGGTTTTTAGAGGGGAGGGGAATGGGGGGATGGGTTAGCCCAGTGATGGGTATTAAGAAGGGCACGTATTGCATGGAGCACTGGGTGTTATATGCAAACAATGAATCATGGATCACTATACCAAAAACTAATGATGTAATGTATGGTGACTAACATAACATAATAACATATATATATATATATATATATATAAAATACATAATATGTAAATATAATACATAAATATATATATTACTGAAAAGAAGGAAGAAGGAAAGATGGAAGGGAGGGAGGAAGGAAGGAAGGGAGGGAGGAAGGAGAAAAGGAAGGACAGAAGATAGAAGGACAGACTGACTAGTCTTTTCAGTCCAAATAAGTCAAATAAGGTCTCAGTGGACCCAGCAGTGGATTTGATTGATTATTTCTCTGCCATGGTGGAGCGATAGCTAGGAACACCTGGTTGTGGGAAGCAGCAGCTACGGTGCTGCCTCAGATGAAAGCCACCCAAAAAGGCTACAGCTCCCTGCCTCAGCTCGCAGTAGTGGAAGCTGAATGTGAGGGTGCTGGTTAGGAAGTGCTGGTGATGGAGTGGGGGGGAAGAAGAGATATTTATGCAAATGTGGGAAGGTCCAAGAAATATACTATTGAAACCTCCCCTTCACTCTTCTGACAGAGAATAGCACCATATACAAATGAACAGAGAGGGCTCCCTTTCCCGAATGTACTGTGGGCATACAGGTATTCACGCAGAGAGGTAAAGGGGAATGATGGGTGAGGGACCGATGAGTTCAGCAAGCCCCAAAGGTCACAGTGTTGGGAATCTGCATTCCGCTGGACTTAACTCTCCATATAAAGACAATATATCTTGGATCACACAGAATCTACATTCAGGTCCCACTGTTGACACTTACTTGAATAACTGGGCATATTGAAAGAATCTCACTAAGCCTTAGTTTCTTCATCTGTAAATAGGAATAGTAGTACTGCCTTATAGAATTCTGTCAAGATTAAATCAAATAATGGAGTCAAACTCCCTGTAAAATATCTAATGCACAACAGAGATTCATAATGTGTCAGTGCCCCTGTGTATGTGTGTGTATGTACTTGGTGTCTGTTTCCACATGCTTTTTAAAAAATTTTTCTATCTCATATAATCCCTCATTAAAAAAAAAACAAAAAACAGCCTACAACTTTGCAATTTTAGGTTGTATGTCCTTGAACAACTTTCTTGATGCCTCTGCAAATAATTATCCTTATCTTTAAATGTAGGAAAGGAAGCAATTAGATTGACCAACACACCCCATTTGCCTGGAACTTTTCTGGTTTTAACACTGAAAGTCCTATGTTCCAGGAAACTCCTCAGTTCCAGGTAAACCAGGACAGTGGTCATTTTAGAAATAGTTTCTTTGCATAAAGCATATATGTAAAACATCTATTATACAGTAGGTATTTAATAAATAGTAACTACCAGTATTATTATAGATGCTGAGAGTCTTTAGGGGTCATTTCAAGGTCTTGAGGAAGGTCATTCCTTTCAATTTATTTGCATTTCCAAACAGTCTTATAAAAACACCCTAAGTCATTGATTCAAAAAATATTTATTGAACAGCTGTGCCAGACATGATGGTATGTGCAGAGCACTTCAATGAACAAGATGAGCACCGTAGCTTACATTTTATTTGGAAGAGGCAGGCAATTATGCAACTGTCTGGCCTGGGAGGTTCCACTTTAGAAAAAGTGATCAAGGAAGGCTTCATAGAGGAGCTAAGATTTAAAGAATAAGACAGAACCAGCCAGGTGAAGAGCAGGGAGAAAGACAAGCAGATGGATCTGAGTCAAGGAATGAATGGCTTGTGGTGTATCAGGAGGAAAGGGAGCCAGGGGAGTGAGAATAAGAAAGTGCCTTGATGAGAACAGACAGAGAGGCAAGGTCTGGTTCATGAAGGGCTTTTGACATCAAAGAAGGAGTTTTCATGCTCCATGACCTCTCCTCTCTGTTCAGTCTAGATGAAAGAAAGAAGGTCCTAGATCAAGCATATTTTACCATAGCCTGACTCCATTGTTTAACAACTCAATTTTGCACTAGACTTTGCCCTGGTCCATAGTGGCCAGTGTAAAAAGATGGATTAGTTCACAAACCAACATCTGCTTGATTGCATCTTTAAGAGATTTTTGATCAAGATTGAACATTTATGCACCAGGCTATTGACATACACCTGAGAGTCTCTGTGTAGGGTCCAGAAACCAGGAAAGTTAAGGCTGTTCCAGATTGGTCCTTTTAGTACTGTAAGGAGAGAGGTCCCAAGGCCTTGGCAGTGAAGGAGCCCTTGCTGTGAAAACCATCCTGAGTTGCCGTGGACATCTCAGATCTTCGCTAAAGGGAGGAGGCAAGAGGAGAGTGCCACTGGCAGTAAAGGAGGCCATCTGGGATGCATAGATCTGCATGTGTCATGCAGAGTAACCTGGTCCAAGCAGCTTATGTGCATTCCCAGCCCCACAGGACTGTGCAATGCTTAATAAAGCATCTTAATTTGGATTTAATAGGATATCTACTGTGTGCTAAAAACAGCAAATTGCTATTTATTAATGACATAATTATTAAAACTTAACACCTGGGCAGTGGAAGCTAAACCAAGAGTGAAGAAGTTCCCTAGAATACTGTTTCAATAATTATCTTATTTAATTATTTACACTTTTGAATTAGAATTTAATAAGAGCCAGATTAAACCTTAACATAATGTATTAAATGTAGAACTGTATTCAGAGTGTGGCTCACTGGGCTTCTGCCTTCCTTCCCAAACATAACCTACTCACTTCTTGGTCTTCCTGTTTCCATATTGGTGTGTTCTCTAGATTCAGAACTCTAAGTCAGCAGAGATGCCACATACATGTTGGTGGAAAAAAGCTAATGACCGTTTTTAAGGAACCATGAACTCCTAGCACATCTCATTGAACTTTGTGGCTTTGGTTCTCACTCCTCTGCTGTTTACTTTCAAACTGTATTCTGGGAAATTGCCCCAGACCTTTGATGGTATCACTGTAACTGCTGAAAGGATAGATCTGCCTGCATATCCTTGATAATCTCACCATCAGAATGTCTGAAACAGAATCAAACTCATCAAAATAATGTCCTCCCCTAAAGAAGATCTTCCTATAGCATCCTGGGATCTGCTAGCTCAGCCATCCAGCTGCTGTTGAACAAAGTGGCATTCATATTTGACTCCTTGTTTCTATTTTCCCCATCCCAGGAATCATCAAGCACCTGCACATTTTCCTGGACATTGCTCTCAAATCCATCCTTCTGTTTCTATCTTTATAGAGCTAGCAGTTTAATCCATGCCTTGAATATCACTCTAATATAGATTAATATATTTGACTTTAATTTCTGTCTATTCCATTCCCTCTGACACATTGTTACCAGATTTATTTTGCTTAAAAGTACATTAAAAATAATAGCATTTTTTTCTTAAAAAAATAATTCCAAATGCTTGCCATTGGCTATAGGATAGAATGAAAATCTAGGACCTAGTCATTCAGGCTGTTCCATACTTTGGCTTTCGCTTACCTCATTGATGTTATATCCCATTCTTCCTTGAGTCAGTTAAAATTTATCAAGCATCCATTCTGTATTGACACTATATATATGTGTTTGCCAAGCACACACAATATTAAAATGCACTTATTGAGCACTTCACATTGCTAGGAACTCCTTTAAGTCCATTTTATAAACTCACTCCTTAAATCCTCAGAAGAACACTGTGAGGTACATGAAATTATTTCTTCATTGCATAGATGAGGAAGTCAGGCACAGAGAGGTGAAGTGATCTGGCTAAGGCTACCCAGTTTGAACACTGTTCAGCCAGGATCTCAACCACAACTCTCTTTTGTTTTTGAGGTAAATCAACTTTGCATCTTCACACATTTCATGATTTCTGCCTTCCCTTTTGTGCCCATATATTCCTGTCACACTTGAAGCAACTTCACTTTCTCAGCCTTTATGACTGTTTTTTTTAATTTCCATATGGTATTCAGAATAGACTCGAGAGACGAGGCAAAGCCACTCTGACGCTCCTACTTGCTATGATCCTCCCTCTTCCTAACTTACAGAGCTTAATATTTGTACCACTCATTTGACATTCAACCACCCACAATTTTGGGGACAAATTTTCTTTATTTTTCAACTCTCTGGGATGTTTATACACAGTGTTTTCCCAAACAGATTGTAAGTTCATAGAGGGCCAACCAAATTTGTATATTTCTGCATGTCATTCATATACCTACAACACAGCTGTGTATCTAGGAGGTGTTCATTCAATGCTTGTTGAATGACTTTTGGCACAAGCTCCTTTAGCAGCTATTTGTCCATTACCAATTATGCCTGGCCACAAAAACTCTTAATAATAGTATTCTTCTTGTGTTGTCTCCTTTAACTACAATTTCTTCCCTCTTCTCTTCAGATTCACTTTTACTTATCTTCTTGAGCTTAGTTTATGTGTCATATATCCAAAAATCTTCCATGACATCCACCTCTAGACTGGCTTAAGTATCTATCCTCTGTATTCCCTCAACATCAGATCTATTCCTCTACGTCACAATAGATTAAGGGGATATACTTCTTTATTTTATTTATTTTTGGGAGAGAGCGCACAAGCATGAGCGGAGGTGAGGGTTAGAGGGAGAAGCAGATTCCCTGCTGAGCAGGGACTCCCCACCCCTGCCCCGTGATGCAGGACTGGATCCCAGGACACTGGGATCATGACCTGAGGTGAAGGCAGATGCATAACCAACTGAGCCACCCAGGTGCCCTAAGGGGATATACTTCTGGACCCATTTTTAATTTCTAGACTGCAAACTCCTTGAGGACAAGGGCTGTGTCTTTTTTAGTGTTGAGTTCTTAGTGCTAAGCACAATGCTAGTATATGAAATTGATCAATGAGTATAGATGAAGGAAGGGAAGGAAGGAAGGGAGGAAGGAAGGAAGGAAGTCAAAGCAATCTTAATATGTTTCTAACAGCCTGCATAATGAGAAGAGGTAAGATGCAGAATGTATCCATGGAAACAATATAAATATATAAATAGCCCTATCTTAGTTGACCAGTTTTATGAACATGAATTAGCTAAGGCCACAGTGCATCCTTATCAATCCAATTTAATTTTAAATACTGACAGTGTGCTAGCACTTGCCACCTAGAAAAATGATACTTTTAATCCCCAGCATCTTAGGCACTATGCCAATTTAGTTCTGATAATTGGGATTGCACCTCTGGTCAAACAACCTCAGCTCGATGCCATGAATGGTCTGCCTTTCAAACTCATCCAGGGCCATTTGCCACCTTTGAGCTGCACTTCTGTTCAGGATTGAAAGGACAGCAAGCATTTCTTCAACTTCTACTTCATAAGTTGGACGCTTTCCAATTGTTAGTGGAGGGAGACAATTCTAGATGATTCTTCCAAGCATGAGGTGTGATTGTCTCATTTAATATACTTACTGTGCTGACAGCTCTGGCCCAAAACACCTTCTCTTCTACTTGGGGACTGTACATTGTTCTCTAGTGTATGATTAGCAGATTAGCTATCATGTAAGAAGCCAGGAAAATGAACTCCCAGTAAACCCTTCCAAAGCAAGAGTAATTCATTACCCAGCCTGATTTCCACTTAAAATGTACTTTAAGCACACTTCCAACTACAAACCCTAAATCACCCTGTGTTCACAAAGTCCATCATTTTTTATTTTATTGCATGGCATTGGCGTGACATAATCCCTTGCAGAGCATCTCAGAGTGCTTTACAGATCAATAAATTACTTACCTGCGCAGTTGAAGCAGCATCTGCAAGGCCAGCACGGTCATTATGCAAGCAGCCTGTCCTCCAGGAAGCAAGCAAGCTCTGTGGGTGCCAGCGGTGGGTGGGGGCAAGGGCCAGGCAAATGTATGGGTTGGGGGAGTGGTGGTGCAAGAAATGACTGTTCCAGTTAAAACTCTGAATAAAATACATCAAGTTTAAATGATTTTAACACTAAGAGCATTTAAGGGTGCCTGGGTGGTTCAGTTGTTAAGCAACTGCCTTCGGCTCAGGTCATGATCCCACGGTCCTGGGATTGAGCCCCACAACGGGCTCCCTGCTCAGCGGGAAACCTGCTTCTCCCTCTCTCACTACCCCCTGCTTGTGTTCCCTCTCTCGCTGTGTCTCTCTCTGTCAAATAAATAAATAAAATATTTTTTTTAAAAAAAGACTAAAAGCATTTAAAAATTTGGATCCTTCAGACAGTCAGCAAATCAAGTGTTCAGTCATTAACTCATCAATTAAATTTCTGTCCTAGAAAATTCAATCTAGCTTTTAAACTGGTATAGCCATAAAATTGCAGTGTTATGTCTTAGGAGTCCTGGATCATAGAACAAATGGTCACTCCCCAGCCCTTACCACATTGACTCTCCTACCAAATAATTGTGAGAATGCAGGTGTATGTGCAAACACACACAGACACACACACACATACTCACACTGCCTCACTGTCTGATGCTCGATATGGATTTAAATCTAAAAATGATTAAATGGTGTTTACTTTATGCAAGACACCCTATTCAAGACAGCAGAAAATAAAAAGAAGAGTAAGACTCTTGCTCTGTAGCTTATATTCGGATACTTTATAGCATAGAAGAAAGGTGAGACTGAGGTAACATAAGCAAGTTTATTTTAAATGCCTTGGAGGAGGCTATGGGATCCCCAGGAAAGAGAGGTCGCATCTTTTTAGAGATATCTAGAAGATGTTATGGAAGGGGTGGTAACTCAACTGTACCTTGAACAGTTCCAATAGGTATACATGGTTGGGGAGAAAAGCCTAAGTGACCAAAATCAGCAACAAGAGCATGGGGATTAGGAACCAAAATTGCAACACATGCTTATTAATGAGTGTTCTCAGTTGGCTGGAGTGTAAGAAAGGGGTGGGAGAAAATATGCAAGAACGAAGGCCAGAAGAAGATACTGCCATGATACTCCTTTTTCATGGAGAAGAAAACTTAACACAATCAGAAGTTCAAGTTGAAGAAAGGCCATCACGGAAATTTCCAATCAATCTGATTTCCACCTGAGGGTCATCCTCTGGCCTTGGGACAGGGAATAAGGTCGACGTTTAGGTTTCCTTGGATCTCCAGCAGGAGAGTTGGCATTGTGTACTGGGTGGATGATGTGCCTTGGAATTGCACACTCTGATGGCTCAAATGGGGGCTTATTCAAGGGAAGGACCTCATATGAAGAACCCTAAGTGAGCTGGGTGGAGGGGCCACTTAATTTGTAAAGAACTAAGGTGTCAAAACTAGTGTCCATGGGCTGAACTGATACGTGTTAGTGATCCAGTCCTGATGTTGTTACGAACATGTAGCAGGCTGGAAAGTGGTTCCCTTGAATACCATTATAATTCCATTCTATAAATATTGGTTCGGCTTTTGCTGTGGCTATAAATATGAGTACATCATGGCTCAGGCTGTCAAAATGTTCTTGGTTAGTGGATGAGAGACGCTAAGCAAATAACCAAAACGTAGTAGGATAAGTGCCAAGAATTATAGTCTGGGAGCTCAATAAATGACATCCTTGCTTTATACACCAATTGGCAGATAAGACAAATGAGCAGTCATACTTGAACTGAATATCACATTCCCTGGGGGTAAAGATGGTACTAGAGAATTAGGCTTAGAAGTGCAGCAACAAGAAGCTTCTAATTTGGATCCCCAGGATGAGACAAGTGCACACAGGCAAGTGCTGGCTGTCTGTGGGGTCTACAGGTCCCCGTGGGTTGCTGTCCCTGTGAATCATATATGAGGAGGACCGCAACAGAATATAGGTTCCTAAGAGAAGCCTGGTTCCAAAACGAAAGACTGAAGGAAGCAGGGGTCCTACTCCCAATTTTACCAATTAGATACATCCCTCCCCTCCTTGGGGGATTAAATTTAGGGTGCAGAAGGAAAAGAGACCAAGTGTGTTATGCCTAACTGGTGTGCCCTCTGACTCCCCACCAGGTATGTGTAATGTACTCTGGGAACACAGATGAGAAGCAGCGGTAACTTAAATTTGTGGAGGACAGAGAGGAGTAGGGGTAGGGAAAGCTGCAACAACGTAGCATCTGATTTGGGCCTTAAAGGATGACTAGAAGTTTTGCAGGAAGGACATAAGGAACAATACAGATCCTGAATGTGTGACGGCCAGGAAGGACATGGCGGGTCAGGGATAACAGGGAGGGTAAAGAAAGGGGGGATGCCTGGGAATGTCAGTGGAAACACAGATTGATGCTTGATTCTGAACAGTGCAGTATGCAGGGTTGAGAAGCTTGAGTATTTTCAGGTAGGCAATAGGGAGCACCTGGAGGTGTTTAGGCAGAGATATGATAAAATCAGAATTGCATTATATAAAGAGGACTCTGAATGCAGTGTGGAGAATGACTCGTGGATGTGTGTCGGAGGTGGGTGGGGGTGAGAGTGGAGAAGGAAGCGGGTGGAGGCTAGGAGAACAGTTCTTGCAATATTGCAGTGGAATCCATTCCCATTCAGACTCCCTGACTCTGTGTTTAAATGGGAGGAAATAGAAGCTAAATTCAAGGTAAGATATTTTCTTTCTAGTTTAAGGTAATTCCTCTAATTTCTCATCATTTACTCCTACAGCCCCGATATTTCAGCCCCTGCATTGTTCTGCCAACTATCATTGTAAGACAACAAAGAAATGTTTTAACAAGATTTTTATTTCGCTTCTCTCTGTTTTGTTTCCACAGTATCTCCCAAAATTGTGGAGATTTCTTCAGATATCTCCATTAATGAAGGGAACAATATCAGCCTCACCTGCATAGCAACAGGTAGACCAGAGCCTACGGTTACCTGGAGACACATCTCCCCAAAAGGTAAGAGAGGAAATTGAAGAATTGTTGGCCATGGCTAAGAGGTCATGGCACTGGTGACTTTGTCCAAAGGGTCCTACATTTTTGATAACCTGATAACATTGTACTCATGGTTCTGCAGAAAATTTTGATGTTCTCTGCAAGACAGGAATATATCTTGTAAAATTTCAGAAATCATATTTGAGGATCTCTTGAATCCTGGGGAAATGAATCCCAGTTGTTTCTGGGTGAAATGGTGGTGAGATGTTCCGGGTGAACTCCACTGATCCTCTTTGCTGATGGAACAACCAGTGCTGGTGGCATTGTTCAGGTGGTTGTTGTAAGATACTGAAAACACAAACATACAATGATGAATGAAAGCTTTGAATGGCCATAGTCCTAAAAGGAAAATGTCCAAGTCTGCTTCTTCAGTGTTGACAAATATCTGGTCCCTAGCCCATTAATTGCTTTGTGGTTTTGTTGTTGTTTTACTCTGATTAATCCTAGATAACAAATATAGAGCAATGTGTGACTAAATTGAAAAATTTGCTTTGTCTAAATGTCTAGATATTTTGGAGACCAGACCAAGCGTTGTTTTGTGCTTTCATGGATTGAACATTAAACCTTTAGAATTTAAGGAGAGATGCCATTTATCATTAAGCTAGCTTTTATGCAAGGTGCATTAAATTATTTCATTTGTTTTTAAATATGTACTGACTGCTTGTAATAGTCCAGGCACTCTTCTGAGCACTAAAGCAATAAAGCAAAACATACAAGTTTCTGTTCTCATGAGCTTACATCTCAGGAGACAAGTGACCAAAAAAATGAATATACAGTATAACAGGTGGGGGAAAGGATGAGAAGATAGAGCAGTTTACATTGACAAAAGAACCAGAGTTTGGCCGGGGAAGGTCTTTGAAAAGGTGACATTTGAGCAGAGATATGAATAAAGGTGTTTCATTTCAGTGCTTATTGCTGGTTAATGTGAACTATATTTAAGTAAGTATGTATATGTGTGTGTGTGTGTGTGTGTGTGTGTGCATGTATGCATGAATGTATGTGTATTGTTGAGTACTGCAGGTTTAAGGATTCTAAAGGAACCATAGTAGTGGATATCTGCTTAGTGTTAAGGTTGGGTCCCCAAAAGCTGACCCTGAGAACGCGATTGGTGTGCAAGAAGTTTATTTGAGGAGCTCTTGGGATCAACTCCAGTGAAAGGGAAGGGAAGAAAGCAGGGTTGGGCCAAGGGAAAAGCTGAGTTGCATGAAGACCAGTGGAATGTCTCAGGTGAGGCTGTGGAGAGTTCTGGAGCTAGCATTACCATTTAGCAATGCTCTCTGTTGAGGCGAGAGGCTGGTCTTTTACACCAGCAGAGCATTCAGTCATGGAATCTGGGCTGTCCCCTGAACGATCGTAACCTTGGGCCAGGGGTCTTTAGGTGAGACAATCTGCGTAAGTGGCGGCACCAGAGTTCTGCCCACCAGCAGCACATGATCCGCTGGAGCAGACATTCTTCCCTTCTGAAGGTGGCAGAGCATCGCAGTGTCCACTCCACTTGGATCTTTAAATAAAAACCATTGCCCTGTTGGAGGTTCTTAGAGAAGGCATGAAGTTTTCAGTGTGTTTGGCCTGAATTGCTGCGAGCTATCCCATGTAACCATTTCTGACGCTACCACTGTGAGCAGAGGGACTGGAGAGAGTACCCGCATGTCTGCGATTCTATCAGTTTGGAATGGCCTTACGATGGGCTGGCCCAAAATCTGGGAGGAGGCTTCTGCTGTGCATGGGACCATCCGAGAGAGGACATGGCCCTGGGGCACATCAGAAGGAGGGGCCATCAAAATGGGCAGACGTTCTAAGTCCACGGTGCACACCATTCATCACTCCTTAATGCTGAGTCCCCAGTGCCATTGGTTGCCAGGGCTGTCTGTGCCTTTAGAATCTGTGGAACATTCATCATCACAGGTAGACCCACTTTGCCTTATGTCAAGAGACACTGGGCCCTTCCCTCGTGCAGGTCTCTCTCTGTCTCTGTCGGGTATCTTCTCTTTCTCTTCTGGCTCTTCAGCTCTTTGTCCTTTTCTGGGTCTTTTCCCCCCCCTTCTCCTCTGTACATCTTCTCCTTTTGTCTTGCTCTTTCATGCTTTGTCTTTTTATTCTTTACTTTCCCTTTCTCTCTCAGCATCTTAAACATTTGTACATTAATTTCTTTTCTTTCCACATTTCCTTTCCTCCCTGCCCCCAGCCCCCACCCTCTCTTCTCACAATTACTTCTGTCTCTCGTCTGGCATTGGAGCCCTCTTCCTTTCATCTTGCTGAAGTTCACACTGGCACATCTTAGAGTGCTTTTCCCCCTTTGTGGCCATCCAACAGACTCATTTCTCTGGGGGACTTTACCTGAGCCTCTGCCAGATGCTTCCATTTTACTGGGGTTTTGGCTGCTATGGAAACAGAAGATGGATCAAGGGGAGAGGAGCAGGATAATCAGAATCTACCTGTGGATCAGAGTAATTTAGATGAACAGCCTTTTCCAGATCCCTGGTCCAGATTATCTATCCCAGATTCAAACTGATGAGACATGCCAAGCAGTAACTAATCACCTCGAACTCACCAGGGTGCTGTTTTCCCTGTGACTGATTATTTGGAGATCAGAGGTGTCACTGGGCTGTTGCCAGATCTGAACTGAAGCTGGAGACCTTAGCAGTCAGACTTTCATCTTTCTCCACTAAATATTTCCAAAAGGGTACTTATTTTAAATAAGTTGGGACAGGCTTGGGGTTCCTTGGAGAAAAAAAGATATGACACCTCTCAGTAAAGACTCCAGAGGCAGAGAGCTGTTGTCATCTTTTGTCCCATTCTGTGTGGGTAGATCATGTTTCAATCTGGACCATTCTCACACACATACCCATTATAGTTCCTGAATGGATAGCTGATGGAGGCTAAGCACATTGGCAACACTGATGGCTTCATTGCATTTTCTCCCTCTAGACCGATCTAATTGTTTTGTACATTTCTGAAAAATCCTAGTTTCTTCCATCATAACTCATAGGGTGCTGCTTGAGATAAACTTATGTAAACCTCTTTAGAATATGTATTTTTAGCCTTGACCACCTGTTACGTGGAAAAGGAGAATAAGAGTATTAACCACCATTTTAGTGATGGTTCATACATTTTGATACAGAGCCACTTAGGAGTGAGATCTGATTGGAAGAGGGTGGAGGGGCCTTGTCCATGAGACCATCTGCCAACACTTTACATCAGATGGGGAAAATGTCAGTTATCCATATCCACTGTCAACTGTCCATATCCAAGGTGGCCTCCCAAGCCACAACTCTGTACTACCATTCATCCTGGGAGGTAGTTTCCTCTTATTATTGGCAATATGTCTCCTAGTTCCCCTCATGAACCTACCACTCCTAAGAGGTCAAGAAGAAAGTGCCTGAGTTTTATAAAGATACCTGCCCTCTCACTACACAGCTGTTTTGGAGTGTGCAGATGTTGTTTCCACCTGAACGGGTCTTGGCCTTGTCAGAAAGAAGTGCCTTCATTTCCCTGTCTCACATGGAAATTCCACCTGGATCTGCACGAATGTTTGATTGACCCGTTGCCAAACTCTGTATAAGTGCTAGCATCCTCCTGCAGGGGCCCGAGTGCCATCAGGGGACCCTGTCTCCTCTAGACACATTCCCCATTTATGGCTCTGTGCCTTGTCTCTTGTCCTCGTCTAGGCATGCAAGAATTTATTTTTGCACAGCCCTAGGCTCTAGACTTCCTGTGTCCAAAAGAATACATTTAATGTCCTCTATTCCTCTGAGTCTTCCCTAAGTAAATAGAAATACCATCTCTTTCAGGGTATCCTAAAAGGTGCTTTTTAGGACCTCTCTCTTCGTGGAAAAGTATTCTCAAAGCCCAATTTTTATGTCTCCAGTTGCTGTTGGATTGGAAGAGCTTTAGAGAGGAGGCTGAGATTCCTATATTGGCACACCCCAGGAACCCAACGTGAAACTCAGGTGAAGGCATCAGTCTGATGACTGATGTGTGGGTTCTTCTATACATATGGAATCAGGGATCACTGAGCATCCTAATGGAGCTGCCCTCTTGAGTGCACTCACCGACCTCCCCCTCTCTCCCATCAAACAAAACACTGAAAATAAAAACATCACCAAGGCTGCTGAAAGAATACTTTGTACCCAGTTATTGGTTGAGGTCTCAGTAAGGTCCAGTGAGCTGTTTACAGAGATGTCCCGATTTCTGATCCATGAGTTCTTTGAGACTTACGTCTCTTTGAGGGCCTACATCTCACTTTGCTTCTTCACTTTCTAGCACAATGCCCAGCACCTAGACAGCATTCAAGAAGTATTTTTTGATTCAGTGAATAAGCACTTACCTTTGCCAGTGCAAGAGAGGCAAGCCTGTTCTCCTGGTTCAAAGACTTCGTCCTGATCCTTGAGCAATTCTCCTCCACTTTGATGTTGCTGTTGAGACCTGTGTGTTTCCTGCTGAAACTCTACTGGGGAGTCTCCAGGACATTTTCTCTGGTCTTCACAGGATTGCCAAGCCTTCCCTGAAGTTCCCCTACTGGGGGACCTGCTGTGGCAGGGCTTGACTTTTCCTTGAAGGAGAGACTCCTTTTCAAGTACTCTTTTGAAAAAGTTGAGAAGGCTCACAAGTGACGTTGAAAGTGGGTTTTCTGTGAGCTCCCTTCTGTCCCCCTCACTTCCTCTCAGTCACTCTCCCCGTGTGTGTGTTTCTCTCACCTCTTCTTCATCTGGCCTTTCTGGGGCTCTTGATCCTTTTGGTGTCTTATTCTTCCCAACCCTAATTGTGCCTAAACCCTCAGCAGCTCCCAAAAGTTTCATAAAATAATCCTGGATGTTGCCAGGGAAAGTTAGTTCAACAATATAGGAAAATCCACTGCTCCTCATGGGTTAAAAAAAATAAAAATAGAAAGAGAGAAATAAGTACAAAAAAAGAGAAATGTTAGTTGAAAAATTCTCCCTGCCCTCCCACCCCCATCGTATGTGAATTAAAGTGGGAAAGAGATTGATTGGTTTTTCCCAGGGCCATATAAAGACTCTGGGGGGCAGAATTAGAGCAGGACCACATGTCGATTAGGTTCCAAACCCAGCCCTTGTTATGGAACCCATCTCTTTCCACAGCGTGCCATGGACCCATACCTGCAACTGCCAAATCTCTTCCCTTCCCACCTCAGCTGTCTTGCTCTACTTGAAGGGGCCCAGGGAGCAGTTGGTTTTTCTGGGCCTTGTTTCTCATAGTTTTTAAAAGGCACCAAAAGCCTCACCAAGTTGGTGAGGACAAAGTGACCCTTGGATGGAAGCTCTTCTTCTTGCCAATGCCCTGAGTCCTTCCCTCTGTGCGCCCCCCCCCCCGCCACACCCACATATTTTCCCATTTGTCAGCACTGACGGTCTTCCTCCCCAGCCAAGCAGGACACTGTAGCACTAATTGGCACTGGAGGTAACACAGCATGGGTTCAACCAGGGCTGGCAGGCGCCATGACTCCAGGGACAGCTCTGTGAAAAAGTGTCAGGAGCAGAGCTGTTGCATGCCATCGGCTGACTGCAGCACCCTGGCACTAATGAGCAACCTGTCAGCACCAGCATCAGGGACCCCATGTGGTACAGGGATCATTAGGATGGCAGAGAAGAAAAACCTCTCCAGCAAAGAAGAGCCACGGATGGGAGGGAAAGAGGACAAAATGGAGCTAAAAGCATCTCCTTACCCACACATGGTTACCACCCAGCAGGTGAGAACCAAAAAGCACACACACACACACATACACACAAAGAAAAAAGAAAGAAAGAAAAAGATGTTTATAAAAGATTTCTATGCCAACTCTGGACAACTCTTGGACTCTCATTTTGGTTGGGTCTCCCTGTAGTTAATCAGCACAGGCCATAAATCTTTTCTGCAGTAAGCCAACGGGAACTCAGTGACTAAATTAACTCTCCAGTCATGGCCACCCGTGCTATGAAACCAGGTGGCAAGTAGCCTAAGTTCCAAAGAAAGAGGGACCTGAGGAGAAAAAGGAAGCCTTGGGATCTGTGTCTTCTTGTTACTTTTCAGGGCAGGCTCCCTGCCCAGGGAGCCTGCTGAGCTGCATGCTACCTGCCTGTCTTCTACTGGAGTATGAGAATCTAAGAGACACAGTTGAGAGAAGGAGCTTTTTTTTTTTCTGTTCCTTCACCCTAGATGTGGGTTTGGGAAATGGCCAGTGTGTCTGCTCTATATTTCTGCTTCCTGAGGGCAGGTGTGAATTTTCCAGCTCCATTCTTCTGCTCCAGGCTTTATGGAATGTCTGGCCCTTCTTTGAGGTTTTGCCTACCTCTAATGACTCCATCATCATGGGTGGAGGCTGCCTGATAGAAGGTGGCCATCTTTCTGAGAGAGATGGGCCTTGAAAGCAGGTCCAGCTGGCTTTGAAGTTCCCTCCACTACTCACTTACTCAGTCACACCAAGGTAGTGATGAACATTCCAGAAGAGACTTTTCTTTATTAATTTTGTTCTTGTTTCTTGGCATGACACTGAGAGTTTTCATTATTTGGTTCTGGACCTCATTTTCCCCACACACTGCAGTCACACTAACAACTTGACATTTACCATGTAGTTGGTGTGCTTACCTTTGCACTTACCATCTGGTCTCCCTAGATCATCTCCTTGCAACTTCTGGATAGAGTTCTACTCTTGTTTTAAGACCATGCTCAAAAACTACCAGTTTGAAACCCTCCAGTGACTTTCTTCAGACAAAGTGAGTCACCCCTTTTTTTGAGATCCCATAGCACTTTGCACATATTTTTAATGATGGCAATTCTTACCGCGACTCATAGGCTTATGAGGCCCTCCACTTGTCCAAGGGATCAGGGAGCACAGGAAGAGTTCTGCTGTTTTATTCTATCCTCAGTGCCTAGTTACAGCACCAGATGTTTGCAGGCCCTGTAAGTGATTCTTGAACAATGAGGTATTCAATCTATGGATATAGATTGAATATATATATATAGTATGTTTCATTACTTTTTTTAAAATTTTATTTTATTTTGTTATGTTAGTCACTATACAATACATCATTAGTTTTTGATGTAGTGATCCATGATTCATTGTTTTTGTATAACACCCAATGCTCCATGCAGTACGTGCCCTCCTTAATACCCATCACCGGGCTAACCCATCCTCCCACCCCCCTCTAAAACCCTGAGTTTTTACTCGGGAGTCCATAGTCTTTCATGGTTCGTCTCCCCCTCCGATTTCCTCCCTTTCATTTTTCCCTTCCTTCTCCTAATGTCCTCCATGCTATTCCTTATGGTCCATAAATAAGTGAAACTATATGATAATTTACTTTCTCTGCTTGACTTATTTCACTTAGCATAATCTCCTCCAGTCCCATCCATGTTGATGCAAAAGTTGGGTATTCATCCTTTCTGATGGATGAGTAATATTCCGTTGTATATATGGACCACATCTTCTTTATCCATTCGTCTGTTGAAGGGTATCTCGGCTCTTTCCAGAGTTTGGCTATTGCGGACATTGCTGCTATGAACACTGGGGTGCATATGGTCCTTCTTTTCACTACATCTGTGTCTTTGGGGTAAATACCAGTAGTGCAATTGCTGGGTCATAGGGTAGCTCTATTTTTAACTTTTTGAGGAACCTCCACACTGTTTTCCAAAGTGGCTGTACCAACTTGCATTCCCACCAACAGTGTAAGAGGGTTCCCCTTTCTTTTTCTTTTTTTTTTTTTTTAAAGATTTTATTTATTTATTTGAGAGAGAGAGAATGAGAGAGAGAGCACATGAGAGGGGGGAGGGTCAGAGGGAGGAGCAGACTCCCTGCAGAGCAGGGAGCCCGATGCGGGACTCGATCCCGGGACTCCAGGATCATGACCTGAGCCGAAGGCAGTCGCTTAACCAACTGAGCCACCCAGGCGCCCGAGGGTTCCCCTTTCTCCACAACCTCTCCAACATTTGTTGTTTCTTGCCTTGTCAATTTTTGCCATTCTAACTGGTGTAAGGTGGCATCTCACCAAGGCGGTTTTGATTTGAATTTCCCTGATGGCTAATGATGATGAACATTTTTTCATGTATCTGTTAGTCATTTGTATGTCTTCTTTGGAGAAGTGTCTGTTCATTTCTTCTGCCCATTTTTTGACTTGATTATATGTTTTTTGGGTGTTGAGTTTGAGAAGTTCTTTATAGATCTTGGAAATCAATGCTTTGTCTGTAGTGTCATTTGCAAATATCTTCTCCCATTCCGTGGGTTGCCTCTTTGTTTTGTTGACTGTTTCCTTTGCTGTGCAGAAGCTTTTTATCTTGATGAAGTCCCAAAAGTTCATTTTTGCTTTTGTTTCACTAGCCTTTGGAGATGTATCTTGAAAGTAGTTGCTGTGGCCAATGTCGAAGAGGTTACTGCCTATGTTCTCCTCTCGGATTTTGATGGATTCCTGTCTCACATTGAGGTCTTTCATCCATTTTGAGTTTATCTTTGTGTATGGTGTTAGAGAATGGTCGAGTTTCATTCTTCTGTACATAGCTGTCCAATTTTCCCAGCACCATTTATTGAAGAGACTGTCTTTTTTCCATTGTATATTTTTTCCTGCTTTGTTGAAGATTATTTGACCATAGAGTTGAGGGTCCATATCTGGGTTCTCTATTCTTTTTAAAATTAAGTCTTTCCGGTGCAAAATTGAAAACAAAAGCAGATTTAGTGAGTATAGGGTAAGATACAGCAGGTTCATCTCTTCACATCATTCTTTACTATTATAAATTTCCCAAACCAGTCCAAGGAATTTATAAGAAAAGGTTCTCCCCGCTGGTCTGTCCCCAGGACCAAGCCTAAGACAGAGATAATAAAGCCTTTCTAACATGGATGTACTGAGGATTAAATGTGCTCATCGGCACCTGGCCCCGTAATGACACGTAGTAGGTGTCCAATGACTTGAGCTCCCATAGCCCCAGCTGGCACCTTCCTCTCCCTCCCACCCATGAGACAAGAACAAAAGGGGAGGAAATAAAAATTCTTTTCTCTGAAAAGTTTGAATCCTTACAAAAGCCTAAGCTCAGTCAATTGCCAGAATGGATAGATATTCAAAGGTGCTTAATCAGCAACTCCCTCACCCCCCACCATTTTCTAATTAACATAGGTGCTTGATTAAAATTCCCAGAGTACCCCCAAGTAGCTATCCCAGGAGAACCAAGTAATTGCTATCGCAAAAGATATTACAGTGGTCATTGATGGTGGAAGAAAAAAAATAATTGCATCATAATTGAAAGTGGCAGATCTCCTGTCCAGAGTAGCAGCAGAGCATACGGTATTAGGCCCAACCTATACAGAGAAAGTGATTTATTATGATAAAGATAAACCAGTGGCACAACTTCAAGTCTGGGACAAAGTGATGCAGAAACTCGTTAAGCAAACGGTTTAAACACAGACACACAAACCAAGGTGGAAAAGAAGAAAGCCGAGGAAGGCATTTACAGATGACTGTTTAACTCCGTAATTCTCTTTAACTGTAAAATTACAGTGAGATAGATACAGTTAGGGTAAAATTTGCCAATGTCAATAAGCATTTTTGTAAGTTTAAAATTTATGATCTGGTTTAAAGCAGTATTATAGCTGTGCAACTTCCAACTTCAAAGAAGAGGAGAATCATAAAAAGACTAGTGGGGAAATTAATGAGTTCAATGTGCCTGGATTGAGAACATATGAAATCAAGCCTCCATCTAGAAACCAAGGGCAGGAGTGCATACCACAGACACTGTTTGTGGTTTTACCCAATTATTTTAAAACCCTTGAAAATTGTTGTAGAATCAGATGTCTGCTGAATTCAGACATTGCTAACAGCATCTTTCCCCACACTCTCCTGAGTCAGGCTATTTATGTTGGTACTTGGTGACCGTTACTATGCAGAATTGTTTTGATAGAACAAAAAAGGAAACATAAAAGCAAGAAAATTGTATCATCTGCCCCACAGATGCTAACCAGCCCTGGCTGAGTAAGCTGCAAAGGGCTTCTTAAAATGGCAGCCCCTCCAGTCCAGGAGATCCCATTTCTGACGAGTACCTATAGTAGGCAGCTCTACTTGGGGTATGAGAAGGGTCTCAGCAGGGCTTCAACACCAACCACAACCACAGTGACGTCCTCACCATCACACCCCTAGAGACCACTAAAGGCTTTGGGGTCTCATGTCGAGGATCTACCAAGAATTGCCATGCCAGCTTGGAGAAAGTTTCCATTCCAAATATCCTTCTCACCAGGACTTCAATGTGTAGTTCTGACTTCATACCAACTTTTGGATCCTGAATCTTGGCTTGATTTGATGTGACTGCTTTTCTGAGATTATAACCAGAGTCTCTATTATCCAAAGTCAACAATAACAGTTTGTGGATGCTTAAAAATGTGCTAGGTACTCTTCTGAACATTTACATATGGCAGTGTGGATTATTCACAACAGCAGCGTGAAACATGTCCCATGATTAGGCTGCTTTACCAGTGAGAAAGGGAGGCTTAGAGAGGTCAGGCTAATGTGTCAAGGTCACACAGCTCCAAGATGCACTCCTGGCATCCAGGCCCCAGCAGTGTCTGCGGAACACATTCCATCCTCAAAGGCTGGTCCCTGCACTAGCAACATTAGCATCACCTGGCTTATAACCCAGAGCTAAGGTGGGACCCAGAAGTCTGCACATTAGCAAATCCCCCAGGTGATTGTGATCAGACGATCACACTTGAGTTTAAGAGCTACGACTGTATGGTAGTTGCCTTCTGCTGGGCACTGTGCTTTACATACTTTATATCACTTAATTCTCACAAATGCCCTAAGAAGTAGACATTATTTTCATTTTAGTGATAAAGAAATGGAGATTTGAGAGGATATTTTTCCCACAAATATGAAATGGCAAAGTGAAATTCAAATCCAAGTCTCTTTGACTCTAAGATCCATATTCCTAATGTGTATTGATTTCCTGTCTGATTTCTGACGCATTGCTTCTTTTGGATCTTCTGAGACAAGTCTAAAGTCTGGTTTCAGACTTCCTGCCAGCCCAGGGCTTATGGCCCTTGGCTTGTCCACTTCTTCACTGCATTCTTGCAAAATGACCCACACCCTTGTTCAGACACTGGACTCCAACTGGGGAATTGTGCTTGGCCTTGGCATTCCATCCTCCCCAGCGATCCGAGGCTCCTTTCAGTGGATCTTTGCATGAATACCTCTGAGCAAAGGACAGAGCCCCAGCACGAAGGGCTGACCTTGCCTCAGTTCTCGGGTGAGCTCTTTTCCTCCAACCGAGTCGGCCTTTGTGAGTTGTATGCTCTCTCACCCCTCCCCTTCCACCTGGACCAGGACCTGTGGCCGTGATGCCGCTGCTTTCTGACTTGATTTATTTTTTCTTCATGTTAAGTACCATCATTTGCTCACACAAGGGTATGTCTTCTGCTTTGATTGTTATTATTAGGTTGTTTTACACTTTAACAGCTTTGACTATGAAAAGAAATTGCTGGATTCCAGGGTATGTTTTTCATTATCTGACTCCATTCAGTTTCCCTACGTGCCCTTGTTGTATTTGGCATACTTTATCTTCTTAGTAGTGTGAAATGCTTTTACTACTGGAGCCCGGACAGTTGGGAAGGAATGAGCAGAATACCAATGTAGTCCTCTCAGATCAAGGAGGCTCCAGCCTCCTTCCTGGCTAGACCACACAGGTTCTCCAAGGATTACTGCACGGTCAGGTTGGTCATCACGTTTGAATTTGAGGTCAGGAAGCTGCAGTTCTTCCTTCCCTAGGAGGAGCATCTTAGCCACTTCTCCCCAACAGTGACTGATTCCGCTCTGCTCACACCCGCCTCTCACCCTGAGAAACACACCCCTCTTCCCTCTTCTAACAGAGAGTTAAAAGGAATGACTTTGGACTTTATCAGTTCCTCCATAATGGATTCAGGACCCCTCCTGTTTAACTGTTCTGCACCCAGGAGGCCTTGTGTTCCTTCTCTAATTTCCTGCATCACTGCTTTGCCCTCTACTGAATGGTTCACTGGGGTCACCGTGGTTGAAGATATTTGGCCAGTCATCTGCATGATAGAGAGAGACAAATGGCTTTCTCCCTTCATTGATTTATTTAATTCTGTCACCCACCATTCCAGAAAAGGATTTAATCAGAGAAGGTGGCATGGATTCCCCACCTCTCCCAGGAAAATCTCTTGGCAAAACGATTTTGATTGTTCCTATATGAATTCTTATATGTTACTTAATAATTGCTTATGAAGCTACCTTCTGTCTGCTAAGTGACTCCTAGGCATTGCAGACACATGAATGAGCAAAGCAGACAAAATCCTGGCCTTAGTGAGTTTATATTCTAGTGGGAGAGACAGAAGATAAGCTGATGGATATGTAAACCTTATAATGTGCTATATGGTAATTACTGTGAAAACATTAGTTTAAAAGGCAAAGAGATTATCAGCATGTGTTTGGGGGTTGCTATCCTTTTTTTTAAACAAAAAACTCCTTTAATTGTCAATGTTTCTGATACTTCAAATTTAGTGTACTAAGTAAATATTAGTTTTACTATTTTTATGTCCATAGTCACTTATAGCCAACATTAAGATTTTTAATGTTGTGGCAAAAGTTTTTAAATCCTCCAGGAAAATCATATTTTGTCATTAATTATTAAGATTACTTTGCATGGTTTGAGCTTACGTGGGTGTTGTAATCTTAAATAGAGTAGACAGGGATGGAGTCATTAAGAAGATAGCCCATGAAGGTTGTGGGAGGACACTGGGCTAACTCCAGCAAGAGCATTCTTGGCAGGGTTGGCAGTGAATACAAAGGGCCTGAATCAGGACACAGCTGGTGGGTTCAGGGTCATCAAGGAGCCCGTGGGGCTACCAGATTTATGTACTGCCTACTTTCCTCTCAATAGACTATAAGCTTTACGAGGGGAAGGAACATGCTCTTTCTTGTTTACTGCTGTGTGCACCAATGCTCAGCATGTGTCAAATTATAGACATTCAGTATTTGTTCAAGGAATGAGTGAATCAAGTCAGCAAGGGATTATAGTATGAATAGTTGAGCATGCTGGAAAGTTACAAGGTTCGAATTAGGGGAAATCGGAGGGGGAGACGAACCATGAGAAACGATGGACTCTGAAAAACAAACAGGGTTCTAGAGGAGAGGGGAGTGGGAGGATGGGTTAGCCTGGTAATGGGTATTAAAGAGGGCACGTTCTGCATGGAGCGCTGGGTGTTATGCACAAACAATGAATCATGGAACACTACATCAAAACTAATGATGTAATGTATGGTGATTAACATAACAATAAAAAATTAAAAAAAGAAATTGTAGTCCCTTAATTAGTGATTGCAGATTCTAGAGAATAACATGGTCAGGCCAATGACAGTGGTAGAATATGGCTGAGACAGAAGGGAAGGTCCGTGGAGAAGAGGGGTCCAGGTAGCTGATGGTACAGTTGTCTGGAAAATCATCAAAGGGAACAGTGAAGTCATCGCAGATAATGGCTGAGGTTAGTGACAAGTAGGGCTGTGAGCCACATGTGAAAGCCCTCAAAGAATCATGAGGAGTTCAGGACATCAGTCATTGGCAGCAAGGACAGGAAGATGCAACATTTCCAGAGGGCAAAAACTTTAAAGGGGTTTTCAATAAAAGTGTGAAAGAGGAATGGTCTCCAAGTGATCTTAAGGAGTGAGAAGGACCATCACCCCCACCTCCAGATGCCAAAACAAACAATCCAGCAATTTCTTGAGAGAGCCATGGAGGAAACGTTGCCCTCAGGAAGTAGCTGGGTTTTCATTACTTAAGGCAATTCAGGGAATGGGCGGCCTGGAGGCTGAGGGCCCAGCAAAGTATTTTGCTTAGGTAGTAGGTGGTGTTCCAGAGAACATGAGGTGGGGAGAAGGGGGAATGAAAGAGCTGCAGGATGTTGACGATGGAAGGAAGGGGCATTCCGGATACACAGTCACTCTGGCAGTGACTGGTGTGAGGCATGTTGGATTTAAATTGTCCCCAGTGGAAGACAGTGAAACCACACTGCGCAGATTTCAGCTGCAGCCTGTGCCCGTGGTAAGGGATAGGAATCCCTTTTCTTCCTGAACCTTAAGGTGGGGTGGTAACAGTGGTAGCTTTTGGCAAGGTCAAGTCTTTATTTTATGACCCAGAGCAAGGGGACTGACTTTTAGGAGGCCATTAAAAGGTCAAATTCGGAGATCATGAGATAGCAGGAGAGAAGAGGAGAATATGGAATTAAGAGATATATAGGAGGGCAAATTACCAGAACCTGGTGATAGGGTCAGTGTGGGGTAAGAGTGCGGGTGGAGACTATGTTGACAAGAACTCCTAGGTGTCTGGACTGGTCTCCTTATTGCCTGTTTTGGGGGCTTAGGGATTATCTATCTGGCTTTTCTCCCATGTGGCAATTGGTAGGGTATTAGGAACTAGCTGGTGTCTGATTTTTTTCGGTCCATTCATCCATGTAAGTTAGCTCCCCTTTCTCCAAAAATGATCATAACAACTCCAGACTTATTTATTTTTTTAAAAAATCAGGATTTGTTAGATTGTACAGAAATGATTGAGTACAACAGAATTATGATAAATAAGCAGAAAGGATCATCTTTTAGTCAACAGATATTTATTGAGTATCTAAAACACAACAGTGCATATCTAGGTGCTTCTGACTGTGTGGTGAACACAGCATTCAAAGCCTCTGCCCCGTGGAGCTGCAGCAAGGGAGTGTAGGTAATACTTGATAAATAAATATACCACCTAGTCTCAGGGAGCGATAGTACTGTGGAGGAAAAAGACACATTTACCCAGAGATGTGGTAAAGAAGGAAGAGTGGTACTACTTTTGATAGAGTACCAGGAGCAGCCTTGACAGATACCTAGAGGCCTGAGGGAAGGGAACCCATGAATGAGATATATCAAGAAAGAGTGTTCCAGGCAGAGGTACCTGCAAATACCAAGGCCATGCATACAGAATATGCTTAGTGTGTATGAGGAAGCTTATGGACCCAAAAAGTGATACGGTATGTGATTAAAGGACCCAAGGCTCAGATCATGTCTTGCCTGGAAAACCATGTTGAAAACTTTGGAATCTGTTTGAAAAAAAAAAACATCGGCCAGTTTTAAGAGAGTGAAATGATTGAATACATGTTGCTCAAGGGTCATTTTAACTGCTTGAAGAGAAAGACAGGGGTCAAGAGGTGGGTAAGGGTAGCAATTGGGATGCCAGTTGTGATACTGCTTTGGCCCCTCAAGAAATGATAATGATGCGGACTATCATGGTAAGGTTGAAGGTGGTAAGACCATGTTTAATGTGGAATATATTCTGAATTAAAGCTGCCAAGATTCACTGACTGATTAAACATGGAGGTTGTGAGGCTGAGTTAGGAATCAAAGGTGACTGAGATCTGTGGCCAGTGCCACTAATGACTAGCCATATCATTTTCTGCCACCAAGAACTCCAAGAGGATCAGGTTTGTAGGTGGAAACAGGAGCTTGGTACTTAAGATACACAAGTGGCAATGTTAGGAGAGAGCTGGTTATACGAGGGTGCAGGGGCTAGAGGAATAAATGTAGGGGTCAGCAGCATCCTGATGGCATTCAGTGCCATGAGGCAGGCTGTAACCTCCTATAACATGAGGATGCTTACAGGGGAATTCTGTTGACCAGACCTTGGGGCATTTACATATTGGGGTGCTAAGATGAGAGGATGTGCCAGCACAAACAATGGTGAGGCAGTGGCCAGAGAGCTACTAAGGAAATCTGGAAGACAAGGGAAGAGGAGGCTTCCTAAAAGGGGGGAATGATCGATAGCACAAGGGAGATGGGGACCGAAAATTGGGGAAATGCACTTGCATGAGACCCTGGCTGGTTTGAATGGTTCTGGTGCCAGAAAATATGGGACAAGATTGATTGGAAAGGGAGAGAACGGGCTGGATGAATGGAGAGGGTTATAAAGTCTTTTGAGAAGCTTTGCTCTAAAATATAGCACAATATAGGGTTGGTTGTTGGAGGGGAGTATAAGGGTAAAGAAGGATATTTTCCCAAAGTCCAGTCCGCAGCTGGCTTCCCTTGACCATTCCTTCCTTGGCTATTGTTGCTGTGTAATTACAGTGGGTCCTTGAACAGCATGGGTTTGAACTGCCTGGGTCCACTTAGATGAAGGTTTTTTGTATGTGTGTGATTTTTTTTAATATAAATACAGAACAGCATTGTAAGTGTATTTTCTCTTCCTTATTGTTTTCTTAATAGCATTTTCCTTTCAGTGTTTCCTTTATTGAAAGAATAACAGCATAAAATACATGTAACATACAAAATATGTGGTAATTGACTGTTTATGTAATTGGTAAGGCTCCCAGTTGACAGGCCATTAGTAGCTGTTTTGGGAGCACAAAATTTGTATGTGGACTTTCAATTCCCAAGGGCTCGGCACCCCTAACCTCCATTTTGTTCAAGGGTCAGCTATACTTGTGTTAGGGTTCTCAGATCTTCTTCCTCCTCAGGTGAAATAAAAGAAAGAATTAGCTAAGACTGGTCTGTGCATGTGGAGGAACCTACAAATTTTGAGTGACCCCAAAATTTCCCTATGTGGCTTTTGAGTGATCTGGGAACTTAAAGCCAAAGTCTCCATGTTGCTAAAGCAACTGACTGTTTCTGACACTAAGGAACACTGTCCAGAGATGAGACTCTTTGCGGCCAAATCTAGTGAAGATCCCACTGGACGTTGGTAGCTGAAGCACTTAAGGGAAATGTTGCTTGGAGTGTGAAAGAGCCCATGAGAAGGAGCATTAAGGATGACATCTACTTATCTCTCAACCTCCCCTTAGAGACCAGGTCAGAAGTACTCAAAGTCCTCAATATTTGACCTTCCATGACCTGATACTCAACTAGAACAGTGTATTTGAATTCATCTGTTCTTCACCACCAGAACAAGAATTCAGTGAGCCTTGGGCAGCCACTCCTATGGCCACAGATGATTATCCAGGTGAAACTCCTCTAGGAAGCTCCAAAGGGGATGGAATAAGAAGGCCAACTAACTACTCTAGAAGTGCCAACAAACACAACCCCCATCCTATTCTGGGGGAAACAGCTGGGGCAAACACTTTAGTTCTCTGCAGATCTATGCCCTGGAAATTGTGTGAACATCCCTGTTGCCTCAGTGTTGCTGAGTCTAGGTCAGGCAGGATAGAGGAAGCAGACAATCTGTGTTTAATCTAGAATAATGTTGGAGATGGAGAATAGTTCGCCAACCTGGAAAAATGTACCAGCAGTGACAGGTAGTGACATCTTCTCCACCTAATCCTATAAGTAAGTTCCTGAGAATCCCTCCAAATTATTTCTTTTCAAAGTCCTAACAGTCCTCTTCTCATTGCCCACATTACCCTAGAGACATTTCTTTCCTTTGAGAAGGGAAAAAAAATCCTTGATTGTTAAGACACATTGTGAAATCCATGGAAAGATTGGAAGGAATTGGTTCCATACTTCTTTGCATCTCTGTTTCCAACCAGAACCCTTGGCCCTTGAGAATCAAGGACAACTCAATGAATGTGACCACAATGTTTATGTCAACATAATTTTGCTTCCTTTGGCTTCACTGCCAAGCATCCACACTGGCCAGTCCTTGTTCTTCTCTTAACTGGTCACATTCCTCTGTGTGTTGATGTTTTCTCTCTTTATCACAGCACTTTTCTAGGCCTCTTGATTTTGGCCACTCAGGTGTTGTCATGGCAATGACATCCTCAGTAGAGTGGTGCTGCTCATGTTGTCATGGTTATAAGGACCTCTTGATGAGAGCCCTACTTCATTGTTATAATGCGGACAGCAGTAAAGGACCCTAGGATCTCTTGGCAAGCCTGAATTCTTAGGCTAGGAGCTAGTGTTTCTGTGTCTAAAAATGCACGTGGCAATAATTAGAGAAATAGCAGCGGTCTAAAATTGTTAGATTCTATACACATGGAAAGAAGACTGAAAGAGGGATCATCATCATCATTACTATAAACATGTCTTGCTCCTCCTCTCCATCATTATCATCATCATCATCATCATCATCATTGTAGCCAATATTTTTACAGTAGTTTTCTATGTTCTGGGCACTATTCTATGTGCTTTACATGTATAAACTCTTTAATTTTCTTGATAACCTTATGACGCAGGTATTATTACTGGTCTTTAGTAGTTGAAGGATCTGAGAACTAGAGAGCTCATATAGGTAGGTAACATGCTCAAATATGTACACTATTATGGAGGTGGACAAGACTTAACCAGGCAGATGGGTTGCAGAGGCTCCACTCTGAACCCATGACTCTCCTGCTTACTGTTGTCCTGTTTTATAATCGATAGCAAAAACCAAGATGAATCAGCCCATCAACCAAAGGAGTTGCTACTTCAGATCATCTTTTTTTTTTTTTGCTAGAATTCAAATAGTTTCAATTTTATACCATTTTAAGTTTTAAAATATTTTCACATTCTCATTTGATTCTCTAACAACCATATGAGGTTAGTATTGCTATTAGCTTTATTTGACAGATAAGAAAACCCAAGTTGAGAAAGCCTATGATCTCCCAAGGAAACAGCTGCTAGACTGTGTGTCAGACTAGGCCTGAACACGTAACCACCACTGATTCAAGATGCTTTGTTCTGCCCTACTGCATAACGGACCTTGTGATATAGCCCTGACACTGGCTCTGGGGAAGAGAATGGCCAAACCACCTCAAGTGCAGAGTGGCTAGCAGTCAACATAATGGTGATAGAAGGAATAAATGGTAGGCCTTGCAATGTCATTCAAGTAGCCATTTGTCCTCTTTTGCCCTCCTTATTTTATGCCTAATAACTCCGCTATTAGTGGTAGCTACTTTCATCTATCACAATCTAGGCAGGAGAGCAACAGCCTTCATTCCATTCCAACTGCTGCCATTGACTCAGTGCTACTTTGAGCAAGTCATTTAACCTGTGTGGGAGAATCCCAATAAAAGCTTAATTACAGCTCTCTGTCTATGCTGATCTTCAGAAAATGACAATTAAACATAAATAAGTTACTTAGAAACTGGCCTCTAAGAAAGTACAGGTTTAAGGCAGAGCGAGCTCAGGCCTAAGAGTTGATGAATCTTCTCATTTGAGCATGAGGAAATTGGAGGGAGATACACTGAGTGCAGGATAGCACTAAGGTAATAAAGGTGATAAAAACAAACACAAACAAAAAAGTAGCAAAGGCTTATAGTGTTCTTATAATGTGCTAACACTTTACCTACATCAACTCATCTCATCTTTAGAACTACCCTATGAGTTTAGATACTATTATTATATATATCTGATGAATGACAAAACTGAGGCATGGAATTATTAAATAGTTTGTTAAAGGTCAAGTAGCTGGTAAGAGGTACAGCTGGAAATTGAACTTTGCCTTCTGGATCTACCTGCAGATATTGGCATGTTGTCTTTCATGGGCATGGACTGGGTCCCGGAAACCGCCTGAGCTTCATCAGAAGCATGACATGGTAAAATTTCAAGACTTGAGTTCTGATTATACCCTTCTCAAGGCAGTGTCCCCTTGGCCACATTGCCCACCCTCTCTGAGCCTTAGGCATCTCATCTGTAAAGTGAAGATCATGATAGGATGTGTATCTGGGCTTGTTGTAAAGTTACATGTGATAATCTATATAAATGCATGCCCCTGTGCCTGGTATAAAATGAAGTCTCAGTAAATGTTTGTCTCATCAAAGGTGGCACTATCAGCGAGCATTAGTGTGTAAATATCTCTGTCAGTGACAGTAGCATCTTATCTTACTTTTAGAGATGAACAGGCTGCTCTTAATACTTGAATGACATGTTAAAGGTCACATGTGGCAAGTACAATGGGGCTGTCCTATTTTTATGCCTTTCCACAATACCTCGGTTCATCCACTAGAGTTTGGCCTGTACTATTTTTAGATGACTTCTTGGTACACAGGCTACCATTTCCTTTTGACAGCCTTTTCCAGAGCCTCAGTTTTCCCTTAAGTCAGACCTCCAGCCACTTCTTAGATACCCAGCGGACACCACAGGTTCCTAACAAACATCTTTGAATGGAGATCGTGACTGCTCGTGGCTTTGTACCATCCTTTCTTTCACCTGTAAAAAGAACACATTCACAGTTAGCAGCATCTGATTTGAGGAGAAATGGAAGTTTAATTAAAATAGCAAAAAGTAATTGAAGTTTAACCAAGAACAATACTATGTCCTAGGTTTAATAAACAAAAAGCACAAATAGGAAAGGCTATTTGTTGTCTAAAAAACAATTTATTTGGTATATAATGGTCCAGTCTCGAAGTGGGATGTGTTCTCATCATTTCTGGTAAGCAGCATTCTAGCCATATAAATGAAGGGCATTTGGCCATAAGCTGGGATACCTGTCTCTCATCAAGGGTGTGAGGCCAGACAAAGAGCCCCCTCCATTCCCACTTCCAAAAAAAGTAGCTTGGAAGTAGAGGTGATGCTGTCCACGGGGCTTGATGATATCAAGATGCTTTGTTGCTATCCTCATGTGATACTTAAACATCGGCTTTGAGGATGTTTCCATGTGCCTTTAAAAATGAAAACCCTTTTCTCTGCCTAGCTAATCAATAGGGCAGCCTAGTGGGAGAAGACCCGTCTGCCGCCCTCCCTGAGTGCCATGGCTGCTGAGTGAGTTGAAGGAAGTGAGAGAGCCAGGAGGGTCACAGCGGTGTCTCTTTCAAGATCCAAGTTAGATACGAAAGGGAATTAAAAACTTCATGTTGAGTTGTTGTCACTCTCTCTGTGTCTCGCCTGGGAGAGTTCTCCAGCTGGAGAGCACTGAGAACACAGCCCTTTGGAGCTATTACAATTCATATTGACTATAAACTTCCCACTGTGCGAATAAAGGAAGGAGGTGCTTGCCAAGTGCTTGGAGGGGCAAATACAAGTTATTTCACCATCTGATGATATACGCCACATTGGGAAACATTAGGAGAAAAAAGAAAAGGAGAAAAGAAAGTAGAGTGTGTTGGGAGGCTGGCAACTGATCATCCAGCATTCCTTGGTGAAACTCGGCCAGAGGCACATTAGCGAAAAGCAACAGCATCCAGGCCCTTCTCCCCAGCACGTGTCTTCACTAATGGAGATTGGTTGCCTCTGGTCTATACCTGGGAAAGGAGAACCTGCAATACACAGATGCCACCTGGCATCCCAGGGTCACACATGATGAGAGGAGGGAGCAGGGAAAACTGGAAAGAGAATACCACTGCTGTCAGGACATTTGGTTTGACTCTTTGTTCTGCCAGTTACTAAGTGGGTAACCTTCAACAAACCAGTTAACCTCTGTGAACCTCTGCTTCCTCATCTGTAAGATAGGATCACAGTATGAGATTAGCAGTCCTACATCACAGGTGCTTTGTAAACATGAAAACATGATTGCATGGTCCTTCATTCAAGTTCTATATCAACGCATGCAGAGTCTCCAGGCAATGCCAACCAAGTCAAGAGGTCAGGGAGGAGAGATGGAATCCCAGTACAGTGCAGCCTTCTAAGACAAAGACGTTTTTACATTTTTGCGTCACAAACTCAAAAAGCAAATATTGTAACCTTTGATTATGACCGTTGTTACAACAGAAATTATCATTTGGTAAATCTTATATTTATTTACACAGCATAACTAATTTGAAAGCCCACCTAAGCGTTTCACCAGTACTATACAGAATGTAGCCCAAGTGAGTGAGGGGAGTTGAATCTGCTTAAAAAGAGCAGAATAACAGGACACACTGTGCAGACCAGAAACCAAAAGGGAAATCACAGGGCAAAAGGCAGAGTTGGATATGTGCTAGTTTTAGAATCAGTCCAGGATCTCTGATTTCCAAAGGAGTCAGGACCTCAGAGCCATCTCTAGTCCTTCTTGCCCTAATTCATGACACCAGGGATCTGCAGACTGTGACCAGCAGGCCACATCTGACCTGCTACCTGCTTTTGAACAGGCTGTGAGTTCAGAAACAATTTCCACTTTTAAATGGCTGAAGAAAAACTAAAGAAGAATAATACTTCAGGACATGTGCAAATTATTTGAAATTAAAACATTTTATAAGAACATAAGACAAAGTTTTAAGAGAACACAGCCATACCCATTTGTTTACAGCAGCTTTTGTCTTGCAGTGTCAGACTTGAGTAGTTGCAACTACACCATATGTCCTACAGAGCCTGAAATATTTATTATCTAGTCTTTTAGAGAAGAAGTTCGCTTGTATCTACACTATGCAAAGACTGACTCTTGACCGTTCTGATCACTGCTATTAAAATTCTTATTTTTATCCATATTCCCCTTCCTTAGTTCTCTTTCTTGTAACTCCTTGAAGTTGCAGTTAGGATTGTGCTCATCTGTATTCAAAACCATTCTCCCAAGGGTGGTCCATTCAAGAGTGTCCCCATGCCACTCCTCAAGGGCTCCTCTCTGGCTCAAGCTGTAATGCTCGACCTGGCAGCTATGTTTTGACTTCTACCACAAAGTACTCATTTGTCAGGCCCCAGAGGAGTTCTGATTTCCAAACCATTCTGTACTCTTCCCACTTTGTCTTTTTCTGGGTTGCTTTTGTCCGGGGCAAGATGGGGGTGGGGTCATGAAAATCCAAACTTGGTCCTGGGTCTTTGATCGTATCAGCTTAAAGCATGCTCACTGGTCTGCTGTTGATCCCAGTTTTACCCTCGCAGAAGTGTGTTCAGTTGTCGTTGCTGCTTTTATTTTTCATATAGTATTTTATGGTAACATGAGAACCTGCCTTCACTAGTAGTTTTAATGATGGGAACCATCTCCCAGGAGGAAGGCATTTGCATCTAGATCAGCACCTTCCAACCATCCCAAGTAATTGCAGACTCCTTAGCTCTTCTGGTTTCACATCCACATTTGACCATCACCAGCATTACCCCATCCTCCCATTTCTGTCAATAATCTGTCTGTAGCATTGAGTTTATTTGTGAAGACAGGCCTTATGTTTCCTGGATGATCATGGTCATATGTGCTCTATTTGATTTATTATATTCCTTTTGAATTCCTCAGGCATCTCCTAGATGAATAGTTTTTCAGAATCCCATCATTATGATTTTATAGTTTCAAATATATTTTACACATTATAATAATAATAATAATTTGACCAATGAGAAAAAGGATCATTCTGTCAAAGAGATTTATTTTCTATTGAGATGTACTTTGAAATCCTGTCACTCACTTTCAAAGTGAATCCCAATTTTTACATAAAAAATTAATTGGTGGTTACTGCTAACTGTTAGAAGTACAGGTGTTATTTGTATTCTTCTTCATAACTTTTCTACTTTTCAAAATGTTTAATATGTGTTTGCAACAATTTCATCATCATAAATTTAACCTTTAGAAGTAGATTTTCAATTTTCAATTCTAGTAGGATATCCTTGGAAGAGACAAGACATTGAATTAAGAAGCCTAGGCCTTGATTTGCAGGTGAACTACCAGCAAATTGCTGTATCTGAGCCTGATTCTCTCCTGAGGACAAAGCGAAGGTCTTTTGGTTTATTTCCCCTTTTTCCATGATTCCTAGAGCTCCATAGAGCTCCATGATTCATAGAGCTCCAGATCTTAAGACTCTGTTCTAGATGATGTCAGAGTCAAGCCATTCCCTTGTTGTTGCCAAGGGATACATTCTGCAACAAAGCTCAGATCCCAAAGTCAGCCCAAATGAGTTTTCTGATACAAAGGGAGGTGGTCATTTCTGCTTCCATCTTCAGTGAGTATCATTAGAATCATCTCCAGACTCTTTGGGGCGATGAAAAATGCTAGAGTCCTCTGATAATGCATCATTGGGAAGCAGAGTGTGTTATCAAACACCTGTCAAGCTATAATTGTTCTTTGTGTGTGTGCATGTAGGGGTCCATATGTGTGCACGTTTGTTGTGTGTGCATGTGTGTGTCTATGTGTGTCCTTAGTTCTCATGCATCTCTAGCCTCCAGACTGTTCTTCCAATTGTATTCTAGTTACATTGGATTGAAAAGTGATGAGGTTTCAGAATTAGCAGTATTAGAATTTAGTACTTCGGGTAACACTGGAATAGGAAGAAAAACTATTAAAATTATTTTTTTTTGTCTTTTCTCAACTTTTTTCTCTTTTTCCTTCTCCTTTTGTACTACCCTGTGAGAGTCCCTGGTGCTTTTTATCAGTTAGCTGAGGTAATTTCTGTTGAGACACATGGGACTCAGAGAGACTGCTCCCACCTGGAAAATCAGTGGTTAAACAGCTGACCAAGTCAAGTGTCAGATGTGTTTTCCAAGATAGTTCCACAGAATGCTAGATGTGCCTACTGATTATCTCATCGTTAGGACTTTTAAAAGTGAACCCCTGGGAAAGCTTGCAACTAATTAATGTTCACCTTTGCATATACCGTCTCTTTGAACAATATGGTGTTGTTGAGAAGTACCAGAACTTAGCACTTAGTCATACGCTCAGTCATCAGCAATGATGGGAACCTTTTTGAAATACCTTTCATGGAAGTGCTGGTTTAAAAAATAGGAGTACCTCGGGCACCAGGGTGGTTCAGTCGGTTGGATGTCTGCCTTCGGATCAGGTCATGATCCCAGGGTCCTGGGAATCGAGCCCGTGTCAGGCTTCCTGCTCAGCGGGGAGTCTGCTTCTCCCTCTCCCTCTGACCCTCCCTCCTGCTTGTGCTCTCGCTCTCTCTCTCAAACAAATAAATAAAAATTCTTTAAAAAATAGGAGTACATATATCCTGTTCATCAAATATTTGAGATATATATGCATATATCTATACATATATAAACATATATATATGGTTATATATATTATATAGAACCATCAAATATATATATAAAATATCACTCATTCAATTTATAATACTTTGATCCAAATGGTTGTTTATAAAATATAAGCTATGCATGAAGAATGATTTGCTCTCATTGAGGCTAAAAAGCATCATTTAGCAACCATACTTGGGAATGTATTTCTTGCCAAGCTCTGTGCAGAATGCCCGATACCTGTGATCACATTTAATCTTTGTTAACAGCCCGATGGGATAGGTACCCTATAGTCTCCATTTTACAAATAAGAATGTTGAAACCTCAGAAAGGTTAGGGAACATTTCCAAAGGCACACAGTAATGACTGCTGTGGCTATCATTCATTAGCTCTTAGGGTATCTGTAGAAATTCATTTTGCACAGAGGGAAACAGCATGGTGGAAAGAGCATAGACTTGGAATCAAACAAACCTGTGTTTGGATCTTAGGGCCTTTGTTTAATCTGCTTCAGCCAGTTTCTTCACTCATAAATTGGGAATAATGTATATTGCTAAAAGTAGGAATGCATAACTATTCTATGTCAACTCTAGGCATAAAGGACATTTAATCAATGGCTGCAATGATTATTCATGTTGTGGTAAAGAGATGATAGAGAGACCTATCTATATATGAGTTAACCATGGGATGGACCAAGCAATGAAAAGGTTTGAATCAAAATCAGAGAAGCTATGGTACCACTGTGGAAAGGCAAAGGATGAGTAAAACTGGCTTGGTGGGCTGTATTGGTGGTAACAAGTGATGTTGAGCCCCTCCATCAACTGAAGTAGAAACCCCGTCACTGGACTATGAGCTGGTTTCATAACTCCCTCCTATGGAATGGATAGGGCAGAGGCGAGGCTGCATGACTTCAGGGCCCCGGTCACAAAATACCATGAAGCTTTCGCTGGATTCTCATGGGATCCTAGCTGGGGAGACTACAGCCACCACCTAAGAAATACAGTTACCTTGAAGTTGACATATGGAAAGACCATGTGGGGAGACCTCAAGAGGGAGAAACTAAGGAAGCCCAGATCCCCAGACCCAGCTGGTGGAGTGAGAGGGGGCAGACCTTGGAGAGGGCCCCAACCCCAGCTGCCACTGAGCTCACAGCATCATGCAAAGCCACGGTGAGTTCGCCTGGCTGAGCCCAGACAACTCCAGCTCCACAAGCAAAATGACTGTTGTTATGAGCCTCTGTTTGGGGTGGTTTGTTACTCAGCAGTAAATTACCAGAACATGGGCACATTGTAGGAGGAAATAACAAAATTGCTCACTTGGATATACTGCCCTTCTGTTTCTCACCTTGGTTTCCCCTTCTCCCTGCGCTTTGTCCCTCTGGCCAAAAACAACATAGTCCCTAATGATCTTGGTGACATGGGGGGCTTCCCAGTGCCCGTGATGTATGATCTGATCTCACTTTTCCTTTCAGATTTCAGGAATTTGTGGTGATCCTGGTGTCTGTCAGACTTCAGGGAGCTTCCAAAATGGCAGACGGCTAAGTTAAGCACTGTGTCCTGAGGATTAGATCACTGTTGTCTCTGCCTTGGGCCAGAGCACCCATAAAAATGGGGAATTTGGAGAAGTCTGTAGTATAAAGGTCCCTGGTTTTCTAACCATATGTTAACACTTGCTCTCCCTGACAAAGCCCTTCTGAGTCTCAAAGTTCTAGGCTGTGGTAGCCTCTGTGGATCCATTGCCAGTCCCTCTTTCTGGAATCCAAAGGCAGAGGCCTAAAGCCACTGTCCCTGTCTTTCCCTATAAATCAGAAGCAGGACAAGTAGAAGCAAGGGAATTTCTCTCTCTCTCCACAGCGAGAGGAAATCAGAGAGCAGAGAGAGATTTGGAACACTTGAGCAGAGGATAAAACTTCATCCTACCCTCCGCCAGTCCCAGGCCTGAGCTCCAAGTAAATTAAGTGAACCATTTCAACAGGCTTGAATTCTGTCGGCAGCTCAACCATCCCCTTGTTTACTGTTGAAATAATTACTACTTTGCCATAATATTAGCTCTGAGCCGTGACTCCATTACCATTATCACTGGAATATTACCCATTTATTATGTCCCAGCAACCCTGGAAGATGAATACTGGGCTTCAGAGACCAATTGTTTTACAACAGACAGGATCTTGGTGTGCATTGTTTAACGAGGTAAACTACATTATAGCCAGCATTAATTTGGCTGCAGTGCACACCACTATATCACTCTTAACGTGTATATCTGCCACTGTTTTTGATGTGTACTTCATCAGTGAGGAGGGGAGACATCATTTGAGAAGGGAATGAGGCTGGGGGGGGAGGAGAAAATGAAGGTGAGCAAGTCCATGTTCCTGGGTGCGTGGGCAAGACAAGGAAGACCGGGGAGGTGTGGGTGAGTCACAGGAAGCAGGAGAAGGGAGCAGGTAGAGTCCACTCATCCTCTCATCCTTTAGGACAAAACTCCTGGGAAGATGGAAAGGTGATGTGCTGAGTTAGACATAATCAATATGCCTCCCCTCTTGCAGCTCAGGAGTGTGGATTCACAGAAACCATTTTCTGATCACTTTCAGCTCTTTTCTTCTTCTATTTGACATCTTCAGTATGACCACAGCAACCTGCAACAGACAGATTTAGGAGAAGCAGAAAACAGAGCGAGATAATAAGATTGTCTTTTGGCACACGGGGTGGGAGAGAGGCCTGGAAACACGGAGCTCTCATTTGCTGAGCTCACAGGAACCTGCATGTGGGTGCACAGAACTCATTGCCTTGGATGAAACACAGCTGGAAGCACACCAGGGGAACATAGCAGCAGATGAAAGGAGTCTCTTCATCAGGCCTCCCTTGTCACTTACATTCCAACTTCTTAGACTTTAAGGTGCATATAATTACCTGGGGATCTTGTTAAAATGCATGTTCAGATTCAGTAGGTCTGGGGTGGGGCTGGAAATTTGGCATTTCTAACCAGCTCCCAGGGATGCTGATTCTGCAGGTTCACAAAGGGACCACACTCTGAGAAGTAAGGTCCTACCGAAAAGGGAGGAGCCTCCTCCAGCAGAAGCAGCTTTACCTCCAGAAATGCCAGCCCTGGCTTGTACAGAGCATGCTCAGAACCATCTGAAGAAACAGCGGCATCATCCCTATTTCAGAGGTGGGGAAGTGGAAATGTGTTGCTTTGCTCCATCAAATGCTGGTGACTTCCACATAGGTCCTGGGGTAAGTGAGGCATCAAAACTCAGAAATAATGTTCCAAGAACAAGAGAACAGGAAGACTGCCAGAAATTGGTGCCTTCATTTTTTAAGGTAGAGAGCATTGTATTCCTAAAGTGTCCTAAGACATTACTTTTGTATTACAAACTGAGAAAGAACCAAAAGGTTTGAATAGAACTTTGGATTCTTGAAACCTCAATCTAATCATCTTTAAAGAAGCATATTCTCTGCCATGTCACTTGTGAGTTTCCCCAAATCGCCTATGTTCTTGATTTTGGAAACCTTTCTCCACACAACCTAAATAAACTTGAAACTTAAGCAATCATGCCATATATCCAGCCCTGGTAATCAGGGGTTGAGATTATCAAAATTGTTTCCTAGAACATTCTAGAGGTTTTTTTTTTTTTTTTTTTAAGAGTGGAGCTGACATGCTTCTCAAAAACTTATCTCAGTTTGCCCCCACCCTCTTCCCAAGTAGTACTGAGTTCTTCTGAAAGAGACAGTGGGGGAGGGGAGAGAAAGAAAGGGAGAGAAGGCTTTTGTGATTTATTTTTTTAATTATTATTTTATTTTATTATGTTATGTTAGTCACCATACAGTACATCATTAGTTTTTGATGTAGTGTTCCATTATTCATTGTGTGCGTATAACACCCAGTGCTCCATGCAATACGTGCCCTCCTTAATACCCATCACCAGACTAACGCATCCTCCCACCCCCCTCCCCTCTAGAACCCTCAGTTTGTTTCTCAGAGTCCATAGTCTCTCATGGTTCATCTCCCCCTCCGAATTTCCCCCCTTCATTTTTCCCTTCCTTATCCTAATGTCCTCCATGCTATTCCTTATGTTCCACAAATAAGTGAAACCATATGATAATTGACTTTCTCTGCTTGACTTATTTCACTTAGCATAATCTCCTCCAGTCCCATCCATGTTGATGCAAAAGTTGGGTATTCATCATTTCTGATGGATGAGTAATATTCCATTGTATATATGGACCACATCTTCTTTATCCATTCGTCTGTTGAAGGGCATCTCGGCTCTTTCCACAGTTTGGCTATTGCGGACATTAATGCTATGAACATTGGGGTGCGTATGGCCCTTCTTTTCACTACATCTGTGTCTTTGGGGCAAATACCCAGGAGTGCAATTGCTGGGTCATAAGGTAGCTCTATTTTTAATTTTTTGAGGAACCTCCACACTATTTTCCAAAGTGGCTGTACCAACTTGCTTTGTGATTTAATAGGTAATCTCAGGAGCGACAGGAACTGGCAGACAGTATAAATTGGGAACATCTTTTACTGTATATCTTCCCTACCAAAGCTTTTTGTTGTATACATTTTGAGAACTTAGTATTATTATTTTTATCTCAGGGCATGCATCTGAAGTATAATGAGGAGGTGTGAGGATGTGCATATCTTTCATTCTTTATAACACTAGAACAACAATACTAATTTTCCTTTTTAAATTTAATTATAGTTCAGAAAAAGAACACTACCAAGTTAATTTCCTATTATCTACCAAGCTATTCCACTAGGAGTTGAATAATATTTCTATGGTTTGGGAGTATTATGCCTTCCCTGGTTCATTTGTCCATCCATCCATCCATCCATCCGTTTGTCCATCCATTTACAAAACACTTATTTGACATCTACTAGTTTCCAGTAAACCTGGAAAAATAAATAGATTAGAAAAATAAAGATGAATGAGACATGGTTACTGCCCTCAGGGATTTCACAATTTATAGCGGAAGCAAACACATAAATAATTTATTGTGATACCATTCTACATTCCAGTTGTTCTCTACTTCCCTTAATTCTGCAAACAGTTTACTTAAGGTTATCTATAATTCTTTTTACTGAACCAGAGACAAAAGATTGTGTAGAATCAAGCAGAAAGTTAAGAGGGTACATTTGGATATAATATTGAAATAATGATTATAAGTCTTCTGCGGGGGGATAGTTTCCAATACAACTAAAACTCTCTTTGTCATGAGTTCCCCTATTTTAAAACTAGGCTATACTAACTTGATTATTCCATCTCAAGAATGTTTTTAAATACTCTAATGAAAGAGTGTATTGTTTCAAACATGGCAGAGCCCTCAGCTACCTCTATATAGCAGCTGTCCACTGTCAACTCTACATATTTGAGGAAAAAAATACCATCCTGCTGAAAAAGCTTTCTCACTGGCCTTTATTCAAGGAATGAAAAGTGGGAGGCTCTACTGAAGAAAATCTGTTCAAAAGAACTTGAGAGATAGTGGGATGGTATTAGAGGGAAAGAATTCCAAACTCTGAAGCAGATGTGTCATTAATAAAAGTCACTTGACCTATCAAATTGAGGAATTTAAGCAGTTAACCGGTAATACTGGGGATAGGGGAGTCCCAAATTGTTTCTATTGCATGAATTATGATATTTTTCTTTTAGAAAATTTAATCATGAATCAAATAATATGTATATATATAATGTATATATAGTATACATATATGCTATCCTATAGCATACTATACTATAGATGCTTTATATGCATGAATAAATTTATATTAATATATAAATATATATTAAATATATATAAATACAATATATAATATGTACAATAAACATGATAATAAATGAGAGAGATATACATATAGTTATGTTTTCCCTTTTGGTACATGAACACATCTTATTTGGTTGAGATTCATGTGGCTCTTTTTCTGATGTGGATTTAACATATTTATTGAATGGTAACCATGTGTTGGACACAGTACTATGTAATTAAATTTAATATTATTTTGTCTTCATCCCCTCATAGCAATACAATTCAGTGATGTCTGTTACATGGGCCAAATTAACTAAGGGGGGATGTTTCAGCTATTGAGCAGGGACGGATAGTCAGAATAACTCAAAGTGGTAAATACAAACAGTGTCCTTGTTGTAACTGGATCTGTCCAGGAACCTTCACCTCCTCCTCTAAACTATCACATTTTTTTCTCCATAAACTGAAGTTTAATAGCAAGTTGCTCCCTACTCTTAACACTTAACACTAAGATGTAGCTAAAAACTTTGGGGGCCTTACTTAAAGGCTCTATGAAAATGCAGAATTATTTTGCATGTGTTTGTATAGAAGCCTTTCATACATCAGTACACCCTCCTGTCCTGCTCCCTGATTTCTAGTACATCCATCAAGCCCAATTGCCCATAAACAGTAGAAATGCTCTGTTAAGAAGCTGCGTTTGGAGGGAAAATGTAAACTAGCCTTTGTTGTAATGGTTTCGGGGTACGTGTGCTGGTTCTCTCTCCCTTAGAGGCAAAGTGCTGTGGGTAAAACATGTATTATGCTATCAAATGCCATCCCAGCCTTTGTTCAAGTGCACTTTGCAGAGGCACAATAGACTGTGGTAGTTTGATACCACCTCCTTGGTTTCTTTCATCACATTTGTTTGTCTCGGCTAATCGGCAGAATCCAGAAGCCCTTGGCGGGTACTCTCTGTTCTTAGCCTCAAATCAACCAGTCAAACCTTTGCCATTCTGGGGGACCCTCTGGAGGGCAAACCTTCTTTCTTTGCATTATTATTTTCATTTATCCACCCTCAAGGAAAGCAATATCTTAACAATTAAAGTTTATACAAGATGACCGAAGCCTGGAAGCGGGTGGGGGGAATCATCCTGAGTAAATTCTTCGAGATTTTCAATTTGTAAAGACAAATGGTATATCTTAAATGGTTCTCCTTAGTTAAAAAAAATGATAATAAAAGGTGGGGAGGGGACACGCCGAAGAAAGAATAGCCAAGAAGCAAGAAAAAAGAGGAAGTCATTTGAGCATCTCAGTTGTCTTTCTCCTACCCTGGGTCTCAAAGAGCAAAGAAATCCCCGCTTTGCGTGCCCCCTCAGATGCCAGCAGCTAGCTCGGCCTGTGCTGGGCTTGAGGTGGGTTTCGCGTGGTCCGAGCAGCCACCCTGTTTGAAAGGAAAGCAGGAGCAGCTAGGAGCATCTGAGATTCGTGAGACCGCTCCACAAATTAAAACCTTTTATCAGCCTCTGATAGCTGTGCAAACTATGTTTTGGCCAAACTTTGCCAATGACTCCCCTGAGGTATTATTATAAAATTTTGAGCTTGGAAATGTGTCCCCATTCTGTCAACATCAGGATGTTTCAGCTGCAGGAATCCGGCTCCAGCTCATTTTGGTTTCCATGATGTGCTTTGCATAAACTGGCATTTGTACACTGGTGTGGCCAGGAGGGTCACAGAGGGAGCACAGCTGTGCTGGAAAACACACACGGAGGGTGTGTTCCCAACACTGAGACTTCAGACACAGGGGCTGAGTTGCGAGGAGAATCCATTCCCCCCCCCCAAGATTTTGAGGAGACACTGCAGGCTTCTAACCCCAGATGTAAAGTTAGAAATAGCTTCTAACTTGAGGGGGGACATGTCACCTCCCTTCTCAAAGCTTCCTTTCTCCATATGCAGGAACAGCACTTCCTAATGTCACTGCTCAAATCCTTGGGCAGGTCTTAGAGCAAAATCTGGAGAGGGGAGACTTTCCCGAAGAGCTTGATAAGAAGTCAGTAGACCCTGATTTGTCCCAGATTTTAGGTTTACATGTTAACAAGGGCTCAAACTCTATGTGGTTCAAATAAAAATGATTGGTCAGTCAATAAGTGTTTATCAAACACACTCAGGCATCAGGGCCTTATTAGAGGAACGTGATGGCACTCCTTGTACCTGTACACGCCAGCCAATCCCTTTCCTGTGCTGGTGCTTGCTGAGAGTCCTCTGCGTGGCTGGCCTTGGAGAGCAGAATCACTCAGCCCCAAATGTACCCTGTCACAGAGTCCCATGAAGCAATCAAAATCAAAGGCGACGACAGAAGCCTGGGGTTTTCCCCTCACCCATACCCTGCTGTTGGAGCACAGAGCCAGGGAGGGGAGATGCTGTTTATGTCCTTTGCTGGCTTCGTTCAGTCCAGCTGAAAGCAGAAAACTGAGCAAGATGACCTTCCAGTGTTCCCTGGGCCCTTTAGGACAGTGTGTTTTGACCCCTGCCAGAACTGATCATCTGCCTAACTCTTTAGCCAACTGTGGGCCACTGGCAACAGCCAGGGAGCTGGAGTGTCAGGGGAGGTAGGAGGGTCTTGCCCAGTGGTCTCTGGGAGACTGTGAGGCTGGCCTATCACCACACAGACCCTCCAGCACTGCGGTGCAGCCCAGGGCCCTCCCAGGCCCCGAGCAGAGGCAGGAGATGTGGAACAAAGATGCTGCCAGAGTCCAGACCGTCCCTCACCATAGGGTCCCAGGTTCATTTTTGCCTCTGCCATCTGCCATCCCATCTCAAAGGCTCCCACAGTGGTTTCATCGGATTCTTGATTTCTTTCCAATTGTCACTAATTGCACCGCAGAACAGTAAATCATCCCAGGCTAGGGCTGACAGGGAGAGAAGCAGGCCCTCTGCCACACGGAGCTGGAGTTCCCTGCCACACCTGCAGGGGGAACCTGTGAAGCACGCGTTCCATCAGGGCTCTGCGCAGATGGGAGGGATGCCCAATCACCGCCAGGCCCGGGGACCTCCCTGGCCCTGGGCGGCCCCTGCCTTCTTACCCTGGGACCTCTTGCAGGCAATACCACCACAGTGGAAGAATTTAGGTGTCTCTGACCAGAGGTTTTGATTCTTGTCTTCATAGTGAAGGCAGCTGAGGTGAAAGGTGAGGCTCTTGGTTCATCTGGAGTTTTGTGAAGTCAGGCTAGCTCTTGGCAAATTTTGTTAATAATGCAATGGATTGATTCATTGGTTCTGGCATGGGGTGTGAAGATGTGCATTTTACTTTGGAATTTTTTTTGATACTATAGAGTACAACAGAGCCCCTTCCCCACTTTATTTCTTCATAGGTATAAATGAAAGCAGAGGAATAAATTGAGTGACATTTTACAGGTCTTTCTGGTCATAGGTAGCAGACTGCTCTTGGAAGAACAAGTCTGGGTCCTCTGTTTAGCTTTGGTTTTTTTGTTTGTTTGCTTGTTTTTTCTTTTTTATTATTATGTTATATCACCATACATTACATCATTAGTTTTTGATGTAGTGTTCTATGATTCATTGTTTGCATATAACACCCAGTGCTCCATGCAGAATGTGCCCTCTTTAATACCCATCACCAGGTACATTTTAAATGTGCACCTCAGGTGCTTCTGGGTGGCAAACTAGTATCCCACTTTAAGAACCGCTGAACATCGGATTGCACTCTACTCTTTCTGGCTCTATGGAGACTCTAACTGACCTAACAAGGACACAGATTCCTTCTGATTCAAATCTTGCTCAGCCTCTCCATACACTGGAGCTACATGCACAGCCCAGGTGCACAGCTCAAGGCTGTGGCTCTGAGAAAGCCCGTGCCCATAGTGTCCTGTGGCCATGGTGTGGTGGGCTGGGCGGGAGCGCCCCCAGAGCCCCCAGCACCCCCAGCCCTGTGTCTCCCAGCCCAGCCCATTCACTGCACAGATTGCTAGCTAATGGGGCGGAGCTAGCTCAAGTACCTTCTATTAATGGAGCAGAATATAAACAGAATAAAGCCTTCATTTCCCAGGCTGTGGTTTCATTATTAATATACTTTACAGTTCACAGGTTGTACGTTTGCGCCCGTGTTTTCTCAGCTGGTGTAATCTGCAGCTCCGAGTGAGAACAGTCATAAAATTTTCATTTCCAGTTGAATGTGCGTCCAATTCGCCGTGAAATGTTCTATCTGTCGTGAATATTAAGTGCACTGAAGCAATGGCTGCTGGATTAGGTGAAGAGCTTCCCGGGGCCCCTCCCAGGCCTGCAGAGGACAGAGGTTGGCTGGGCTGTGGGTGTGACCTTGACTGGGAAGCCCTGTGGCGCGAAGCTTGTGGTGTCCAGGCCGCCTCCTGGAGCGGTGGTGGAGGAGAGGAAATGTGCCTTAAGAGACAGCTGATGGGTCAGGAATAATGGAGAATGTGCACCTAGGGGTCAATGAAAAGCAATCAGACAGGAGGTGAAAGGTGGATTGGAAGTTCAGGTGCAGAGACTAGAAATGGAAGGCAAGGTGATGCTGGGGCAGGGGTGAGGGAACAGGGGACCAGGAGAAGGAGGGAGAGGATCACAGAGGAGAGAGCAGGCCTGGGTGGAGGGTGCACAGGGGGAGGCTGTTCCACAGGCATAATGTTATAAGAAGCCAGCAGCATTTTATGCACAGTGTCTTTTTAGCCTGGAAAGGGATGAGGAGAGCCGGGGGGTGGGGGTGGGGTGCGGGGGAGGGGGGACAGGCGGGAGCAACAGCTCTTCGGTGAACTTTGGTCTGTTGGCCTGCAGCTTGGAGCAGGGCAGGAGTGGGGCCAGGGGCCTTGGGCCTCAGGATAAATGTTACCTGCTGCCCCCAGGCCTGGAGTGGAAGTTAGTGGCTTCCTGGCACTAACTTATCCTTTCTTCTCGGGCCACTCCCCGAGCGATTCTAACCAGTTCTGGCTTCCAGATTTCCTTGTTGCAGGGCTAGGATCGCTCACCCCTCCCTGGAGTGTGGGGAGCACCATGCCTTGGGGAGACACAGCGGGGGGCAGGTGGGAGGTAGAGAACAGGACACTCCCAGATTCCAGCTCCCAGCTGCTAGGTCCAGTTCTTTCCTCCCAGGGGAGCAGGTGCCCCTCCTATAAGGGTTTGATGTGAAAGCTGCCCCAGGCTGGAGGGGAAGGAGAGGCAAGTAGGGAGACTGAGCTGCAGCTGCTAGACCCTCATTGCCTCAGGCTCAGAGCCTCCTTAGCAAAGGTGAGAGAAGCTGCCTGTGCCCTTTGGGAGGGTCCCCAGAAGATACGCACGGACTTGGCTTCCCAGGGCTGAAGTGCTGATTCGGGCAGAGAACCCCAGCCCCCAGCCTGTACTTCCTGCCCAGGCGGGACACCCCCAAGCCCAGCCCGCTGGCCCAGAGAGAGAGAGAGAGTGCCTGTGTGTCGGTATATATACAACCACACAACAGAGTCAAGAGGCTACATGCCCTGAGCTGCTTAGGGTCACAGCTCGTAACAGGCCAGCAATGGTTATTTTCCTCAACTTCCTGATTAAGGAATATAGCACAGCTACCAGGTTAAGTGATTTCTGCAAGGTCCTAGCCTGGAACTCACAGTGGGGGTCGAAGGAAATGCCCACATTCTGTTTTGGAGTCGTGCACCGCAATTCTTTGTTGGACTCTCTTTTCCCTTTTTCAGTTGTTTCGTTTTGAGTAATCAAATAATCTCGTGTTTCTCAAACACAAACCTCTGCGGGGGAAGAAGCTGACAATGAGCTGGGCAGAGATGGCAGAGTGGGCCAAGAGGACGAATATACCAAGCAAAGTCCTCCACATGTCCAGCTATAATCCAAGGATGGCTAGTCTGTTTTGTACTTAGCCTATTCCGTCTCGCACCCGTCGCATACCTGCTCACCTGCGTTGCACCTTGAGACTCAAGTCAGAATTGTTGTGGTGTGTAAGAAGCCCCAGCCGCTGTTCTGGCTCACCACTGTGAATACAGCTCCCTCTGCCCTGAACACCCCTCCATCACCTCGTCCCGCCCCCATACCTCCAGCTCACCCTTGCAGTTCTTCCAGAGTCATCTTAAATGCCCCTCCTTACGGGGAACCCTTCCTTGGCATCCATTTTACCCCCAAGCACAGCAACCCCTTGCTGGGCTGCCTATAAGCTTGAGCTGGACATGCACACACTTCAGTTCCAGCATTAATCTCATTGTGGTTTGTTAATCATTTGCATGTCCAGCTCCCTCAAGGGACAGTGGGCTCTCTCAGGGCAGGGACCATAAAATGCCCATCCTTCAACAGATATCCAGCTCAGAGCCTGGGAGCATGGGCTTTGGAATTGGACAGATTTGGATTTTAACCCACCACCACTATTTATGCCCTCTGAGACTCTGGCTTAATCAGATCACCTACTTGTGCCTTGATTTTGCTCATTATTAAAATGGGGATCATTAGTTTCCATAGAAGGTGCATTATAAAAAAAAAAGGGAAAAAATATCTATATAATAGAAAACTTAGATACTGAACATAAAATAAGCACTCAGTAAATGTTGGTTCCCTTTAATAAATATCTCTTCTTTTCAATAAGTGTTTATTGAGTAAATAAGTAAGAAAAATATATGATTAAGTACAAAATTTATCAATCGTTCAGATTCAGATTGTACTGGGGATGCAGAATGCAAGGATCAAGAGCAAGTGTGGTCAAGGTCTTCCAGGAGCTGGTGTCCTTGAAGTGATCATTGATTAGAAGAAGTGCCTTTTTCTTCCAAATCTAGGAGGTTCACCTCCACATATTTGTAGGTCCCTCTCTCTGTTTGTCTCTGCTCAATCTCTCCTCTCTCTCTCTCTCTCTCTGACTCTCTGATTCCTTTCATTTATTGGAGCTGAAAATGTAGCTCACACTTCCTACCTCATGGAGCTTTCCCCCATGTTCTTTAACGTTAAATTTGAGATCCCTGACCTGTAAGAAAGGACTCTTGCAGCCCCTCAATCCTAGGATCTTCTAAGAACTTCACCTTCTCTCCATGGGCCCTCGAGAAAGGCATTCAAATGGCATTAAATAGTCACAGCCCAAAGCATCTACACATGGGAGAAAAAGGAGAAATTAAGAGAATGTGCTCTCAAAATATGCATGCCTGCTGAATCTTTAATTCTACCCCTTGTTGCTCGGAACTCCTGCCCTTAAACTGCGTTCAGAATGAATTCCACCAGTGGCCCATTCTCAGGGAGAGACGGGGGGAGAAACTGTACATCCTTTTCCCGGCTTGTCACTGTAGAGTTGAGATAATAATAGTCTTTTTCTGATCCCCTGAACTTTCCCATCTGCTTCATAAAACAATGGCAATTTTTTCCCTTGCTCTGTCTTCCTCTCTCTCTCTTTTATTTTTATCCTCCTACACTATAATTTAAAACTGTGGCAGTGCTCTAGCCCTTGAGTGTTTTTTTTTTCTTTCTTCTCCCCTTGCTTTAATACATGACTGTTATTTAAAATGGCCTTTCATCTCAGCACCAGGAAGCTGCCTGAGCAGGGAAACTGCCTTGTGCCTTTATAGAGGGAGGGGGGCCACTCTGGCCCCTGGTCTAGCCCAGGACATGGTTCCCTTTAGCACTGCCAGGAAAATCAGAGGTGTTGGTGCATTTGTTTAGATTCCCCCAAGGCATTTTTTAAGAAGACTTTCGAAGCCAAGGTCCAAGAAATGCCCCTACCTCTGAAATGGCTGTCATATTAAGCTGGTGACCCTCAGTGGCTACCAGGTATCAGATCCAAACAAAGCAGTATCAGCTGAACGCAGTAAGTTCATTGTGCCCATAGATGCCAGGAGGGGGACATTTGTCAGCCGCCAAGCGAAGAGGCGTTCAGCTGTTGCTATGCAAGCTTTTCCTCAGCTGCTGTGCCAATCACACCCATCCTTGTGCATCTCTGCCTCAGCTGGACGAGCGAAGTCCATGAAAGGCGCTAGCCAGGGGCTGCTTTCCCCAGGGAAATGCCATCTATTTTAGATATCAGGAAGGAGGGTGCCTGACCCTGGTGTTTCCCACACCTATGTTACAGCACCCCTTGCTTCTGGTTTGGATCTCTGGGTAGTTATCGCTCTGCTGGAAAATTCACTGCACGCTGTCTGTCCCTGTGTCAGTTCATTTCCATGCATGCACCTGTACCTCCGAAAGCGATTTTGGCCTTGTCTTTTCTGCCCGAGCTCTCTCCAGAGCTCCCTCTGAACTGGCAATGGCAAAGTAATCATATTGTAAATGATCTTCATGAAGGAAGGTGTCATTGCAGTAAAACACAGGGGACAGAACAAGGCTGAAGGCTAGAAAAATGTGTGTGTGTGCATGCCGTGAGTGGGAAGGTGCATCCCAGGCCTTGTGGAGATGATTCACCCTTCGGAATATGCAGCCATTCTGCCAGCTGGAGAAGGAACTCTCTGGGGAAGACGGGGCCCGCTATCCCCAGCCAGTCTGCTGGGGAGGCCCCACGCCCACTGGAAATGGAGACTGCTATATCCTACCTGGAGTGGCTGATCTCCTTGGCTGTGGTGCCCAAAAGGACTGGTGGCAGGAGAAAGTGCTTGGAGATCCAGTCTCATGGTTCAAGTTGCTGGATTAGGTCTCAGGTATCATTGCTTCGCTTCCTTTTGGAAATCTACCTTCTCTTCAACTTTGGAAATGACCATTAAAGCCACATAGAAATATTAAGAGAGAGGCTAAGAAGTCAGGAGCCTGATTTACTCATGAATGTGATACTCAGCCCTGAAGTGGTGGCAGAGGTCAAGGCCACAGCCATGTGTCCTCCCTTTGTACTTTTTTTCAAAGGCTAAGTTTAGTCCATATAGTTACCTTCCTTTGTGATAGTCTAAGGATGTCGGGGTATTTTAAATTCATCTGTCGCTTCTGACTTCATTGCCATTGCTAGCATGCGGTTTAATTAAGAACATATTTTAAAGTATTGTTTTATACAGTTTTCCTTTATCATATCTTTCTCTTTTTTTACTCATTGCACCTCCATATGGGATTTTTTTTTTTTCCTGCTTCTTTAAAGTTTCTTCTTAGAAACTTCTTAGATACCTACGTCTGCGGCTGGTATATTTCCCAGTTTTTGAGTCGTGAAGATGATTTATTTTTCCCTGATTTCTGAAAGGTATATTTTTTTGAGTAGAGAATTTTGAGTTGGAAGGCTGTTATTGTTGTTTTTCCTCCTAGCTACTAAGGGTCTTTTGACTTTCAACATTATTATTAGGGAGTCAGTTGTCAATCTCATTTTTGCTTCCATGAAATTTATTTTTTCTCTCCCACCTCCAACAATCTTTATTGTTTTTTAAGACTTTTTCTTTGTTTTTGTTTGTCATTTCACTACACTGTCTCTAGGTATAGATGTCTTTTCTTTTTTCTTTTTAATTTTGCTTGGGATTTGTTGGTATTCTTGAATTTGCAGATTGATGTTTGCATTAGTTCTGAAAAAGTCTCAGCCATAGGTTTTCAAACACTGCCTTGTGTCCCATTCTCTCTTCCCCTCTCCTTCTGGGATTCCTTATGAATGTGTGCTAGATCTCCTCCTTCTATCTTTGTCCCTTTTTCATTCATTTACATTCTCTGTCTTTTTACTTACTGGATAATTTTTTTCTTATTTATTTATTTTAGTTAACGTATTGTCTCTTCAGCTGTGTCTTATCTTTTAAACCTTTCCATCTGTATTTTTAGTCTCAGTTATTGTATTTTTTATTTGAAGAAGTCCTATTTTTATTGTTCCCCTCAAATATGCTATTTATTCTTTTTGGTTTTATTTTCCATGAAGATATTTTAAGTTTGTGATTTTTTTAATAGTCAAAGTTTACTTATTATTTCATTTATTTTTTTATTATGTTAGTCACCATACAGTACATCATTAGTTATTGATGTAGTGATCCATTATTTACGTATAACACCCAGTGCTCATTACAACACGTGTCCTCCTTAATACCCATTACTGTATGTGGAACATAAGGAATAGCATGGAGGACATTAGGGGAAGGAAGGGAAAACTGAAGGGGGGTACATTAGAGCGGGAGATGAATCATGATTTATTTCTTTATTAAAATTAGCATGGCTGTCTTACAGCTGTGTTTCATAATTCCATTAACTAACATATTTTTAGTCTGTTTTTTGTTGTCTGTCTTATGCTGCTCTCACTCTTAGTATCTCGTTTTCTTGTGTGCCTGGTTAAGGTTTGCTGTGCAATGTCCATTGTGTTAAAGATAACTTGAAATAATTTGAGACCTAGGATTATAGTACCTTCCTTCAGAGATGATTTGGGTTAGTGTCTGCAAGATGGCTGGGGAACTCTCTGTTCAGAACCACTTTAAACTGAATTAAGGTTCTTCTGGTCTCCCAGATAGCCCAGGTAATTCAAACCATACTGCAGACTCTTAGAAGGGATGCTCAGTCTCATCTTGGGGATGCAGTCTTCTGAAGTCTCAACTTATTGTAGAGAGGTTGTCCTCATAGATGTTCCCACTTTAAAAGGGTCTTGGGCTTTGATTTCCTATCCCCTGGACTTTTGCCAAAGGTTCAAATCTGCCTGACTCAGCAAAGGCCCTTAAGTAGGGGACAGCTGCCCCTTGAGTTCTGTTTTCCTTTTAATTTAGGATTTGGTAAATCCACACAAGGAAGGACACTCTGTGGTGCTTTCAAGAAGGCTGTAAATATGTCTTATCCAGCTCTTTCAGTTGTTTTCAATAGGAGAGCTGGCTGATAACCTAATCTGCCCTTTCCAGAAATAAGATGATCAGTATTTTCTTAACCTACAACCCATATCAGCTTTCTATCCACATGCTAAAACTTATTTATGTGAGGATGAGTTTACTCTCAGGGAGAGAGGAAGGCATGTGGATTACACTCCAATATCCACTGGCTGTTTTTATCTTTCTGAGCTTCAGTTTCCTCACATGTGAAAAGGGGAGACAGTAACCTGAACTGCCTTCCTCAAGGGGTTATTGCAAAGCTTAAAGAAGATCATAAATTTTGGGTTTTGTTTTTACTGATTTGATGGTGTCTATGAAAGTGCCTTGAGAGACGCCAAGCCTACTACATATTTACTAGCTTGGAATTTGCTTGCTTCTCAAAGAGGACAGAGTCACTTGACAAAGGTAGACTAAGGAGGAGAGGCAGGACCTCCAGCTACCTCTGGCCCTACCCAAGAGAAGACTTCAGGTTCAAAGTGACAAAGCCCAGCATCATGAACGCACCAAGGAACATGGGCCTGAGGGTGGTGCCTCACCCTGTCCTTCTGCTGGAGCAGATGGAGACTATGGGGCATTGAGGAGGTATGACCTTTCCAGTGACGTGTCTACAAAATGGGTCTTTCATGCAACCCTCACCTGTCCCACAAAGCCTCCAGACTCCCTCCTCTCACTGGCCCTGTCCCCCTCTCTCAGCCAGGGCTGGTCATTCAGTGGCAATTCTACTTGGCAAACCTTCATTCCCTCATCTTTATTTTAATATTTGCTCCCTGTCTCATGAAAAATTAGATATCTATCTGTAACCAGCCTTTCAACTTGTCTCCCTATCAGCTCCCCACACTCAACACTTCTCCTCATTTATTTCTGACAGGCATCATCTAACAAATTCTTAATTTGATGAGCTAGATATAGTCCAGAGGCAAAACAGTGAGCTGAAGTCAGGGTCAGGGTCAGGATCCAGTTAGTCATCCTGGATGTCCCAGACCATCTACCCATTTGCTTCTGAGAGCAGAGTTCCTGGTGTGGTCAAGGAGTAAAAATGGGAGAGGGTGTAGGGAAGCAGGAAAAGGAGGCCCCAACAAAGGCCGATAGTTTTCTGTGAGGAAGCCTGGAGAAAGGGAGCTACATGGAAGCACTCACCCCATGGATGTGGGTGGGTAGGTGGTTGTGAACCAAGAAGTTCATTGCCGGTTGAAAAACAGAAGGACTATTGCAGCTTTGGGATACTCTTTGATAATGATGGATAAGAAACATGGGCTTGGGTACATGAGTGCTTGGGTCTGTTCATGACTGACATTAAACTGGATAAGCAAGGGATGCATCTGTGTACACCCCTATTTCTGAAATTGTGTTCAGAGTAACATTGATGGTCTCTTAGAGGTTAATAGATATTTCTGTAGGAAGGAAAAATGTACCTTGGTCAAATAAATTTAAAAAACTGTGTGCATTCTACGTTCTGCATGGAGCACTGGGTGTTATGCACAAACAATGAATCATGGAACACTACATCAAAAACTAATGATGTAATGTATGGTGATTAACATAACAATAAAAAATTAAAAAAAAAAAACTGTGTGCATTCTATTCCCCATTTGGAGATCCATGGTGTATAAGAACCTATCAAAGATTCTGAAAAGCCTGCCTTTAATCTATTTAACCCAAAGTTTCCCTAAACTTATTCAATAAAGAAGTCATTCTTTCCAGAATGCTGATTACAGTCACATCTTGCAGGGCACTTAGAATGTGGGGAAAAAAACCATTCATCCTGAAGCAATAGCCATCTCTGTTTTACCTCTGCTATTGGGGGATTTTCTGTCAAGCCACATGTTTCCAGAAGGGTACCTGTGAGTAAAACTCTCTTCCTGAAACACATCCCCATATCCTAAGAGCTTGCTGTCTGACAATGATAAATATTCCCATATATGGAGGGTCTACTTTTGTCCTACATGCTTTATCCATGCATAACCTCTAATCCTCACAATGACCCTGCTGGACAGATAGCATTACCCCATTTCATGGATGAGAAAACTGAGAATCAGGCTTGTTATTTAATGTGCCCAGCCAAGGCCAGTGGCTAAGCCAGGATTTGCTCTAAGGTCTGACTGACTGTAATGCAGTGTTTTCCTACCACACTACATCATTTGGGTAGTCTGAAAATGGGACACATTTACAAAGCAAAACAACTTTCTAAAAAGCAAATAATTTTAACAACCTTTCTAAAGTTACATACAAGCACCATTTAATGTTAGCTCCAGGAAAAAAAAAAGAAACCTAAAAACTATCCAGCCCTAATTATCATTTCTATTTGCAAATGAGGAAGCTGAGTCTGAAGAAGGTGCAATGTCCTGCCCAAGATCACATGGCCAGCTGGTGTCAGTGTCAGTGGGATCATCACCAATACCCTAGTTCCTGGTCGAGAGTTCTTTTTACCCATGGCAACCCTTTCTCCCCCATCTCTCATTGAGATGAGCAAAAACTTTTTATCAGGCTAAGATTTACCCAAGTGTTCAACTTGCAAAATGAAGATGAGGATCTGCCCCCCCCCCCCATATCACCACCACCAACATAGCTCATTCCATGTATGAGAGGGCATCAAGAACAAAGACTCTCCTATTCACCTGTGCTTGCTGAGGGCCTAGCACAGTGACTGGTGCAGAGCAGAGTAGGAGCTGAGTTACTTATTGTCCAGGATTCTCCTGAATTCCCTTCAAATGTAGAGTCTGAAGAAATGAGACAGTCTTTGCAGGTCTAGCCATGAACCCAAGGAGGGCCAGGAATGCAACTCCAGACTCTGCCCAAAGCCTCATTGTTACAGTGTGTCCTTTCTTTCCTGTCCTCCTGCCCCCAGCCCACTGACAGCTCCTAGATTTGAGCTGCTAAATAAAGCTGACCATGGGCCACCGACAGACAGTGTTCAGCTCAGCTCCTGGCTGTAGACTCATGTTCCTCTCTGCCCTGTCTCTTCCCATGGAAGCTTCTTTCCCTCTGCCTTTACCCTTCTTTTCTTAATTCTCCTTGGTTTTTATTTTTTGGTCTCTTACTTGCTTTAGCTATTATTTGTATGATTTCTCCTCCTCTCTTTGTCTAGAGCTATTGTTTTGTATTTTTTCTCATCTCCCCCCATATTTCTGAGAACACCAATCTTATTCTCCTCACCATCTCTCTGACACACTCCCTGTAAATACACTTTATCTCTCTCTCCAACTCGTCAGACATCTTCATAGTATTGCTTCACACGTCTGCCATGGTGTCCTCCCCGAGTCACTGCTGCCCTCCTTTTCCCTTAGCTATTCTTTCCGCATCCCCCTTCATTTGCTTTTTCCTTTGTTTATGCTATTACTCTTCTGCTTTGACTTTTCCTTTAAAGAACACCCTTTTCATGGAGCGCCTTGGTGGCTCAGTTGGTTAGGCATCTGTCTTGGGCTCAGGTCATGATCTTGGGGTCCTGGGATGGAGCCCCAATTCAGGCTCCCTGCTCTGCAAGGAGTCTGTTTCTCCCTCTCCCTCTGCTCCCCCACCATTCATGCTCTCTCTCTCTCTCTCACTCTCTTTCGAATGAGTAAATGAAATCTTTAAAAAATAAAAAAAAGTTAAAAAAATAAGGAACACCCATTTCTTGCCTCAAGATGCTTCCCCATCCCTCTGCCATTTGTGTGGGAGCCCCTCCATCTCTCCTGACCTCTGTTACTATTTTCCTTGTTCCACAGAAAGGCCAGTGGCTCGTGGGTTGAAGGGAACCAGGACTTCCTCCTCCAGTGCATTTAGATGGGTTTCCAGATGGGTGAGCATCGTCTGGCTTCCTCTTGGATCTATTACCTGGGGATTGTCAGCCTCAACACTATTGACATTTGGGGCCTGGTGGTCCTTAGTACTGTGTGGGGGGTGTCCCGTGTATGATATTTAGCTGCATCCCTGCGTTCTGTTCACTACATGCCACTAGCTCCCACCTCCCAGTTGTGACAGCCACACTGACAGCCACTACCACAGCCCACGGACTGCAGCCTCATTTCTGGAACCCGATGTGGAGGTGAGGACACAAAAGTAACAGGCATTTGTCAGGATGAATTGGAGCTTGCCTTTTGTTGTTGTCTTTGGTCCCTTTGGCTCTGCTCCGACCTTCTTTACTAACTCTTCTTTTATCTTTTTATCCACGTTCTCTTTAGCCTGCCTTCACTATAACCCAAACTTCTTTTTCACATGATGACATGACAGGCTTGAGTCCCAGACTGCTAAAAATGGCCCTGATTAAACGCTTTCAATGATTCCTCCACAAGAGGCTCTGCCGGTGTTCCATTGGTACCCTCAGAAGGTCAAGGTGTAACTCAGCTGCTCGAGGGAACGCAGCTTCTTGGCTCCCAGGTGGTTAATGCCTATTTGATTAGCTGTAAAACAAAATCCGGAAAATGCCAAGAGGCAAATCTCAATTCACCTTTCAGAGTGAAGCTCTCTGCCCAGTCAGGAGAGAGGAGGCAGAGGGGGTGGTGAGTTTCACAGCTGTTAAATTTGCAACAGGTAAGCAAGCCAACAGACTCCTTTCTGACATGCCTCCTCCAGTCTCCTGCGGCACCTGAGTCCCCTTCAGCTTTCAGCTGCTGACTCCTGACTGCAGACGGCTCAGTGCTATTTGCTGCCCTCTCTGCTCAGCTGTGCGTTCCCAGCTGGGTGCCCCCTCTCCATTCCAGGCAGCCTTTCCCGTCCCTGGTCTGATGCCATCTTGTTACTTTTGTTCTAAGCTCACCTCCACCACCAACAAGACGGTGTCCAGTGTGCACCTCTACCATGCTTCTCTAGAAAGTCCATCTCACCCTCAAATCTGCCCAAAAAATTAAAACCAAAGAATAAGAGACACTGAACATACTCAATGAACCTTCCCCTACCAAAAATAAAACACCCTCGCCTTCTCTTCTCTCCCCTGGACCATATTTGCACTCACTTCATCCTAGAAGGTAAATGTGGAAAATTCTGTCAAGGCCATGGGTATGGTGGGTTCCCAGTAATCATCTGCTGTGATGTTTTCTTGCACACGCAGTAAGGTTCCAATGTGATTGTTGCCTTGTATTCTTTCCCACGCCACAGTGGAAGCCATTCATTGAGGAAGACAGCACTAATGACTCCCAGTAATGAATACTACTACAGCATTAGGAATCCATAGGGCCAGGTGTCCAGTGTTTCCCTCTGGCTGCTGGTGATCACAGAGTTAGCAGGCAAAGCGAGTTGACCAGATCTTAAAGTCATCAGTGCTCCAGGCCACTGCAGCATTGGGCTTCTGTCACCTGTGTGCTTGCCTGGATGATCTGGCAGAGCCAATCCGTTGCTTTCCACCTTTACGTTGCATAACTCTGCCTGCTTTTCTGACTCCTTTTGCCTTTCTGTGCATTCACGGCTCACCACATCATTTTTACCCCAGGTCATTCTTCAATAGGGATGCTTTCTGAATCCAGCCTGACTCCTACTGTGTTGGTTTTTCTCCTGGGCCTGTACTACCGGGCACGGCATGGTCGCAGGTGGGGAGTGTGAACGCGGTAAAAATGCAGCATGTTTGTGTCTATACAAAGCCCCTCCAGATGGGCCTCCATGACTACAGGAGAGGCCAAGGTGGGTTCATCCACCAAAGTCTCTGAAGCCCACAGCTCACCTGTGACACCTGCTGACTCCAGCTGAATGAAAGTGGGCAAGCCTCCTACGGACCCATGTTGTCGTCGTCACGGCCTCAGCTCCCACAAACGGGCGGTGTGTGTTTGTCTGGCTGACTTTCTGCAGGAGCATCTGTCACTCTCCAACGTTTCTTTTATCATTGCAACAAAGTATTTAAACACTACCCACTGAACCCCATCTGTCACTGCGCCCCATCGCTGTCAGGGCCCTGTCTCCCCAGGTCTGTGAAGAAACTCACTGGCAGAGGCTCTGTGCCAAACAACAGGGCAAATTAAATCAAAGCGCGCTCTGGCACCCAGGGGGAAAATGCACATCAGCTTTGACTTATTGCATGGAACACGCTTACAAGAGAGAAAGCAGCAGTTTTTGTCACTGCAAGGGGCCATGAAAAATGAATTAGGGCCTCTGCTGAGAGAGGGCATGGAGGAGAATCTTTCATTCTGAGACGTTGTCCTCTCTCACCTTGCAAGAAGGAAATAATAAAAGAAGAACTTGTGGTGGGTCTAAGTCTCTCCAAGCTTTGACTGTATCCTCAAGCACTCCTGGCTATAGAGAGGAAATGAGGAGTTGGGGAGAAAAGGACTTTTGTGAGGCCTGGGAACAGCCCAAGTTGCATGGTGCTCCCAGAGGGTGAGAACGTGAGCAGGTGCAGCTGAGCATGAGCAGCACCCTGCAGAAGGGAGGTGTGCTGGGGCAGCAAGGGGACCAGGGGAGAACGCTGGGACTGGTCCTCCACCTCCTGAGCAGTTCAGACCTCAGGCCCCTGGAGAACTGGCCATACCATTTCCAAACCCTCACTATAGGTCACTTACAGGACTGGCCCTTCTGGTCACTTGGTGTCTCTTAAGCCTCACATTCCTACAAGATAAGCATTATTTTTGCCCATTTTACAGATGAGAAACCTCAATGAAGTTTAAAGCAATTCCTCAAGCCATCCAATTTGTGTGCACCAGGGCCAGGATTCAAATCTACATCTGTCTGATTTCAAAGCCCATTGCTTCTCTTTATAAAAGAATTTCTCCTCCGTCTCCTAGCTCCCCATGAGACACAGCTCATTTATTTTCCTATAATGAGGGAGGGGCCTTCGATTTCCTAATAGATTGCTCACCTGCCATAATAATGGAGCTGGCATTCACTGTGGGTTTAGCCGCAGAGTCTTAACCACCAGACACATTTGTACTTTGTGACAGCACAGAACATGTGGACAGCTGCTCAGGCATTTCTAACGCAACCCTTCCCAGGCAGAGCTCCTGACTACAGATAGCATGACTCCATCTTCTAGGAGAGGAGGAGCCCATGGACCCCTCTAGTTAGATCCCAGGCTAGACAACTCAGTCTTTGGCTTCAGGAGATGGAAATGCATACCAGGCTCTTTGTTGGTCTGGCGGAAAGGACCTAGGACTGAGGGGTGGATTTTCTCTGCTCTGACCTCCTCTCTTCTATCCCTGTGATCCATCTGTGGGTCATTACACTCTGTGATTGTGCACTTTCCTCAAGTCCAGAGTCAGGCTTAGATAAAATATTATGAGGCATTGGGTTAGGTGCCTGATAAGTTTTCCAATTTTCTTCTGGAGGATCCCTGAATGTCGCCAAATGTTTGGGCAGTTGTTGGACTGCCTGTATGTTTCAAACAGAATGTGATACCCCAGGCAGTGTCTGTTTTCTGCCCTTTCGTAGCTGAGTAACACCCGGGCTCAGGTCTGTGTTCTGCCAGTGCACTATCCTAACTTGGGCTCTGTCTGTGTATTTCTTAAGTGTTTGCGCTTAGATATCTTGGGCTGTCTTTCAGCGATCATTGGCCATAGTAAGAAAAGCTCACAGCGCAAGACCAAGGGCCACAGTGTAAACAGACCACTGATCTAAAATGAGTCTTTTATCAGACCCACCCCCTCCACTCAGCACAAGCACCAGGGAACCACATGTGAGCAGAATAATGCTATGGCTTTATCAAAAATCCATAATCACATTATTATAGTGAACAAGTGTTTATCCATAAGACAGTGACAGACATCCTTCATACATACATGTGACAGTCAAACAGATGTTTGGCTGAATGCAGTCAAAATAGTCCAATTCAGTAAAAATTCAAAACAGTTCTGTTTACGATTCCTGTTTATAGACTCCGCAGTGATTTAACTGGTAGAAATATTGACCATCACTTTGTGAATATGATGTAAGCACTGATCACACTCCATGCCTCCCACCCCTTTGGGAAATCACTGTTTTATAGGGAAGCTGGTGTGGGGAGGGGCAGATGATATGTAAGAATATTACATCTATAATATCTGTCCCCCCAGATACATGATTTCCTAGTACAGTCATGCCTTTAGAACAGTTGCCATCGTAAATGTGAATGTAAGTTTTGATGGGATTAATATTATAAAGAGTTAAATTCCATAGCATAAACTTAAAGGAGAGAAGACCGTGGGGCAGGATGTAGGCTCAGTGAGAGGCTCAGATGAAAATAAAGAAAACATGGAAACCAGGGATTAGAAAGTTGACACTGAGGAACAACCATAAAACAGTCCTTTGGTTGGTCACTAATAAGTCAATAGTAAATAATAAGTCAGCAGTTTTGAGAGTTTTGTGTAGAATCAGTTGACGAAAGGATTTGCCAGGGGGAGCATGGGAGATGTGCCCTGAGAAAATATGGGGGGTATTTTGTGACTAGGTTACCGGGGAGAGATGGCGATTCTCTGCTTTGCCTAGAACTCATCCAGACCCTAAACTCAAACTGAAAACTGGGTTAAGTAGGCAGTCCTTTCCTCCATGATCAGTGAGTGCCAGAGGTAAATTGCATGTTTAATCTGGAAAGAATTTAAAACATCACACAGTCTAATCCTCCCCCCGCTTTTTTTTTAAGATGAGAGAACACAAGTTCAGAGAGGTTAAGTGAATTTCTCAAAGTCACACAGCTAATTAGTAGCAGAAGCAAAACTAGAAGCTTGGAGTTTGACTCTTATGGTAATATCCTTCTTAAAACATCCTGCTCTCCTTTTGTATCACCATGCAGATATTTAATTTTGTTTGTTCATCTTTAAGAAAAATTTACAGTTTTATTTTAGACAAAGTGGCTTCAAAATGTGAATGATTTAAATTTAAAGCTACAGAAACCAGAAGATGAATAAAAGATGGCCATACAAATCTGTGGTATGGTACTCAATAGTGTTGAGCAGAAAATCTGGTATAAATCTGTATCCTCAGATTAGACTTGTCTGTAGTTGGCACAACTAGATTATAAAATATTTCAAAAAATGGTTTTATTCACAATCTGGCCAAACTGACTGGTTTTGACTGAAGACCTGCCGCAAAAGAGGGTCACCAGATGGGAAAGCCCTTTGTCTCCAGGGCATGGCCTGACACACAGCTGAGTTTTTAGGTGTTGGCAATAGAACACCAGGGAACCTTCTGTTCAAATGTGTCCCAGAATCAGCAAGTCACAATCCTCAGCCTGGTTTGGAAAGTGGTTTATAGGAGTCTTGTCCTCATTTCCTCCTGAACACCACTTGTAGGCTTACCTTCTTTAGGAAAGGAAGGCAAGAGCCATTGCAGCTTATATGGGAATGGTGTCATGGATAGAGTTTATGCCTAGGAGCCTGAGGGTTTGGGTTCACTCCCTGGCTCTCCTCATTTTAGCTTCATGGTTGTGGGCATATCTGTTAACTAGACAAGGCGGGGGAGACGATTTGATCATTTCATTAGTCGGCCTGGTGCACTAAGCCATTGCCACCAGCTTTATCTGTAGAAACAGGTGGGCTTTCCATTGAGACAACTATTCTTTAACCAAGAAAGTACAGGTAGCTTCATTTACCTGCTGGAACTTCCAAACAAGCTCTCAAGAGCCTTCAGATACTCATCTCCTCACCCCTAGAGGCAGGGTGGTAATGATACACCCAGGTATGAGTCCGCCTGGTGCCCCTCGAAACTCACTCCCAGCACTGTGGCGGGGGGAACCACCCACTCCTCCCTGCCGTGGGGCTTATGATACTTTGGAGGGTCTGGTAGAGCAACCGGGCAAGAGGGAAGCACCCAGAAAGAGGGAAAACCCGGGATCTTCTTCTGTGTTTGGTCAGAATGGGTTAAATGTTCTGTGGGGGTTCAAACCGCCCACATTCGAAGGCCTCATTTAAAAGCAACATCTCTGAGGTGCTTTTAAGATTGGAGATTGGATGGTGGAAGGCCGTGGGGGCACAGACCTTGATAGAGAATAGAGGGGTTTGGGGCTTCGGTTGGATAGCAGCTGCCGTCCGAGCAGTTTTAATAGAACGGGAGCAGGTAGATTTCAAGGAAAGAAATGAGTATAAATATTTTGAGTGGAGGAAGGGAGAAAGCAGGGAGATCGTGTTTGACTAGTCACAGTGCAGAAACTTCAGGAACTCTAAACTGGAAACTCTTAGTGACTGAGTTGAATCTTTTCAGGAACATTTCAGGAACTCTAAACTGGAAACTAAAGTGACTGAGTTGAATCTACCGACAGCTGCAGAGTCCCGGCCTTGCTCTCTGGGGTACCCATTAATAAGGCTGCGACTGGGTGGAGAAGCTTCAAATTGGTGGGCTTTAACCCAGATCAAAGCCCACCCAGGCATGTGCAGTGAGCACTCAGCATTCTGTCCCTTTGACCTCCACCTACTGCCTCCCCACCTGCAGAGTGTCTATAGCTGGCCATAGCGGGGGGGGGGGGGGGGGGGGGGGGGGGGGGGGGGAAAAAAAACCCTTTCGGGGTGTTTCTGGAGGACAGCCCCCCCCCCCCAGTCATAGCCCAATGGATTTCTTCATCAGCAGCCTCCCAATGTGTCCCACATATGCAAACCTGCCACCTGCCCAGGCCCCTGTCCCTTCTCCTCCATGTGCTGGGTCCCTGGGAGTTCTCGGCACTCTTTGGTCTGAAGTCCCGGGGAAAGAGGGACCTGCCGGACATTGTGCTGAGGGATTGCCTCTGGCCGATGCTCAGTTGGCCCAATGCCCAGAATGCTCCTCACCTTGAACGTGACTGTTCTTTCCTCTCCAAAGCCCAGCCCCTGCCGTTCTCTCCCTGCTTCTCTCTCTGGATGTCTCCTGGGTTGCCACCCCTCCTCTTGGACTTAACCTGTGATTGCAGATTCCATCCCCTTTCTGCCCTGGACTTGTCTGTCACTTTTCTCAGCTCCTTCCCCCCAGCTCCCATCTCCTCCCATCCCCAGCATGTCATAGTCAAGGCTCCTGCTAATTCAGTCTATTGCTGCCCTTTTTGGGTGCCAACACTAAAAGGATAGAGTTCATCCTAAGAGGTTTATCTTTTATTTTGTGGTGGAAGCATAACATCATGGATCATTAGGAATCTCATAGAATTCAAATTAGAGAATGTGGTATTCTCTTGTTAAGGGACAGGAAACTGGTACTTACTTAATGCCTACCTGGTCCAACGCATTCTCTTCTCCTGCCTGGATATTTTGCAGTAGCCTAATAACAGCCTGCCACCCCTCGGCCCTGATTCATCCTGTTAGTGGCACAGCACCCAGAGTGATCTTACTAAAGCTACATTTTGTCACTCCACGGCACCAAATCCTGCAGTGGTCTCCCATCTCATTTAGAGAACAAACCTGCATGATCTCCCTGGCTTTATTTCCTCCATCTCTTCTCTCGGAACATTCTGTTCCATCCATATTTCCTCCCTGTGTGTTCTTCGGATGTACCATGCAGATCCTGCCCCAGGGCCTTTGTACTTGCTGTTACTTCATGAAATAGTCCTTCCCCAGATATCTACATGGCTCACTTCCTCATTTTCTTTAGTTTTTGTCTCAAATGTCACCTCTGTAGATCTTTTCTGAGCTTCCTGTATCAATTTACCCTTCCATCACAGAACTGCTATCCTACTGTCTTTCCTTGCCTCTTGGCATGTATCATTATTTCTGTACTGTATATTTTTGTATTTACTTTATTTATCTGTCTCCCCACTTTAAGGTGTCACCTCCCTGAGGGCAAAACTTTTGTCTGTTTTATTCACTAATCTATCCCTAATGCCCAGTATAGGGTTTGGCATGTAATGAGTGCTCAATTAATATTTGTTTAATTAACAAAAACCCTCATCCATCCCTGTTTACAATTTAGTGACTATCCTTCTGGAAAATTTTCTATACGTTGATACATATGTGCATACATAACACACAAATCATGCATAAATGGGATTCTACTGTTCTCAGACCTCTAAAACTACATGTTGCAAACTTAACAATAAGTCTTATAATTTTTACTTGCATCTACATAGCTAAATGGCATTCAGTGTGGCACTGCATAATCCATGATATGACCAGATTGTCATTTGTAATTTATTAAATTTTGCAATAGCCATTTCTAGTGTTTCACTCTTTCCAAGAGTACTTCCCTGAATCACCTCATACAAATATGTGTGTATATATCTATATCTATCTATCTATATATATATATATATGAGTATTTCCATAGGCTGAATTACTAAAATGGACTTGCTTGATCACAGGACATGTTCATTTGAAAATGTTATATATTTCCAGCTAGATTATCCCCCAAAAGTGTTATGTCAATGAGCAATCTTGCCAACATGTGGAAGTGCCCATTTTCCCACCCTTTGGCTCAGAAGAAATACTCTCAATGGTTTACATTTCTGCCAATTTGATCAGCAAGAAATTGCACCTCACTTGAATTCACATATCCCTGTTACTAGGGAAGTTACCGTGCATATTTTTTTTTCATATTTCATATGTTTATTGGGTATTTGTATTTCTTCTGTGAATTGCTTGTCCATGTTTTTCATCCATTTTTCCATTGGATTATCATTTTTAAAATCGATTTGTGGAAGTACTATATATATATATATATATATATATATATATATATATATATATATATCTCATAGATGTTAACCCTTTGTTATAAAGGTTACCAATATGCCAATATCCCTCCTGGTCTGTCTCGTGCCTTTTACTTTATTTTATGGTGTCATTTGTCATACAAGAGTTTTAGATTTGTAGGCAATAAAATCTGTCAATCTTTTCCTTTATGACTTCATCACATGCCGTGTTTTGCTTAGGCAGGCTTTCACACACATATATACTGTATTGTGTACTTGGTAAACCATCTTAAATCCCTTTAAGAAAAAAAGGCAAGACATAAAGAAGTGAATGAATTAAAATAAGAAGAGATCCTCCCAGGCACGTCACATGGAAGACAGAGGTACCTTATATTTACATAGCACTTTTACTTCCCAAGTGCTTTCAACTTTATTATCTCATTACTCAGGTCTGCAATTTATCCAATAGACATAACTGCCGAAGGCTCCCTCAAGCAGCTGCTCCTTGTATTTACCACCATTCCTTCTGTTCCACCCCTGGAGGGATGTGCAGGCCCCTTTAGGTTTGTAACTGGGGCCACAGCCTTGCCCACAGTCCCAGACTGCCCCCCAGGACCCCCTGGGAAGTCATAAGTATGTGGATACAGGTATGGAGAACAGGGCGATGTGCCAGGTATTTCAGGTTGTCCCATTAATTAAGGAGTGGTCATGGACCCTTTGTGGCATCATTTTTTTGCCCTGATATTTATAATCCCCAGCTGTTTCTTCTCTAGGAGGGCAGTCATTGTGAGATGGCAGGAGTTACAAATGTCACTCTGCATGGGCTGCTAAGAAGCAAAGTGGGGAGGGGGGTAGCAGGCAAAGGGAGAAACTTCTCTTCCAAACTTCAGTCCAGGCAGCCCTATACCTAACTGATTATATACTGACAGTCCAAAAAAAATCGGTTAACATATCAGCTCCACTGCAGACTAGCTGTGGGGATGGGACAAGTTAACTTCCCTGGTCATATTTGTCTTTCCATTACTGTGACACTAGAATCTACTCTTAGCTCCTATGATCATTCTGACAAATAAAATTACACATCTGAGGCATGTGAAGCATAACTATCGCTTGAGAAAAGTCAGATATTTTTATTAAGAAGTTATAAACTTCAAAAACTTCAAGGGTGGTTGAAAGGGCAACTTCTGTAGGCAAATCTAGGTCTAGATTTACTTAGATTACAGAAGTAGGCAAACCTAGGTTTTACTCCTGGCTCTGCCATTTCTCAGCTGTGTGATTTTAGGTAAATTACCTAACTTCTCTGACAGGCTAAAGTTCTTTCCCGGCTCAAAGGGGGCATCAGATCTGCTCTGACTTTGCCCAGAAACCACCTAAACTCTCCATGACTTCATGAACCCTAACTAGTAATTGAGTTGTACCAGCTAAGATTCTTTGCTTGCAAAAAACAAAACGAAACAAAACAACAAACAAAAACCTGCACTGATTCTGAATAACATAGGCAAAAGAGAGTAGAGTGTCAAGAATTTGGAGGCCCACAGAATTTATTGAAAGCCTGGCAAGAAGCAGGGAACATGACAGGAGAGGATCAAATGAAGCACATAAATAATAGTGACGATTCTGACAATGATGGTAGTGAGAACAGCTGCTGACATAGGGTCTCACTGTATATCAGTGTACATGTAGTAACTCCTTCAATTGTGATAACAACTGGAATGAGGTATGCATTCTTATTATCCCCATTTTGCAGATAAGGAACCTGAGGTGGGGGTAAGTGTTTAAAGAAATATTTAAGCAAGTGGCAGATTTGGATCTCAAATTTAGGTGGTGGGCTCCAGCTGCAGCTCTTTCCCACCTAAGAATGCTGTTAGGATTCTCCATCCATCTTGGTGCAGGGTTCATGGGAAAGAGCCTTGGGCCAAAATCTTACCTGCCAGATCCTTATTCAGGGAAACAATCCGAAGGAAGGAAGAAGTAGGACGAACGTGAAGCAAAGCAGAAAAGGAGGAGAAGCAAGTGCAACCCTTTGCATAGTCCCTGGGATGACTCAGGAGAGTCCTATGAAACACCAGAACTGAGACAATGATTTATCAGCTGGCCCCTTCTCATGGCCAGTCTTCACTGGCTGAAGCCCACCCCACGGGACATTAACTCCCCACATCTCTGGCTGTGTTACCCAGTCTCCCAGGAAGCCAGCAACTCCCCAGAGGCAGTCTGGCCAGGATGCAGGCAGAGCAGTCATCCCTCCTGTCATTCCCGTGTTGTGTGGGTGCCTGGGGCTGTCGTAGCAGGGGCCCCCATGGCCACAGAACAGGGTCGCCCAGGCTAAGGTCACTGTTGCTAAAAGCACAACATTTAGCCAAAGCAACCCGGGGTGAGTAGAAAGTGAGTCCCATCCCCCATCCTCCATTTGGAGAACCCTCCAAATATTTCACATGAAGATCACTCTATCAGGGCCAAACGGAAGCCACATGAAATGAGGAGAGAGGCCTTTAATCTCTTCCTCTGAGATGGCAGCATGATCTAAGTATTAAAGATAGAGAACTCGAAGGCTGGAAGGATTATGTGATTTGAAGGAGGTTTTATAGCTATTTAGACATGGTGGTGGAAAGGGAATCCAGGTGCCCTAGACCTTTCTGATTTCCTATTTTTGACTTCTGGATTTCCTATTTTTGTCAGTAATATAGATCTAATATGCTCATGACAGTTAGGGGTCGGGTGGGAAATGTTACAGAGAGGAAAGCTATGGGTGTGTGTGTAGGTGGGTTATAGTCACCTGTTTTGGAATAAGCATATGTAATGGTTGAATGACTTAGTTAAAATCTGAACCAGAGAAGTCCATTAATAGAGTTTGACTGTAAATGTTTCATTTGAAACCAAATGATCTTTTTATTTTATTTTTTTAAAGATTTTATGTATTTATTTGACAGAGAGAGAATACAAGCAGGGGGAGGGGGAGAAGGAGAAGCAGGCTCCCCGCCGAGCAGGGAGCCCAATGTGGGGCTTGATCCCAGGACCCTGAGATCATAACCTGAGCCGAAGGCAGACGCTTAAACAACTGAGTCACCCAGGCACCCCCGAACGATCTTTTTAGAGAGTACAAACATTCAGGGTTGTTAGTCCTCATCAAGGAATGTCGGCATGTGAAATTGTGATGAAAACATCCCACATCATGCTCAGGTAACTTAAGAGGCAAGATTGGGGGGGGGGGCACTCATCATTTATCACACTTTTCATGTGCTAGCAACTTGTAATAAGGACAGGCAGTATCTTATATGTATATAGGGTATTTCCTTTCCCCGGAGTAGTTAGATCAAAGTAGTTCTCCTTATGAAATCTCGTTTAGTCTCATAGCAAAGATTCAGTAGATGAAAGCCTGGATGTACAGTCTGGGAGCACAAAATCAATTAATTTGAAAAACACAGTGTAATATATTATAGCTGGTTACTTAGATGCTGCTGCTAAAATATTGTAAAGATCATTGGAAGACAAGTTATCATTTAGATATACACATTTCTCACCCTTTGGTTATACCACTCTCCTTAAATCTACTGGAATTTACATAATCCCGTTCACTCACACTGTCTTTACCCACATTCAGTAGGTTCTAAACACATGCCCAAGTCCTCATTTTACGTATTTCCTTGGAACAAATTTTCATCCTAACTTTGTCCAGATGCTTATTTTTCTCTTCACTTAAAAACTCAAGGGAAATCATACCTTATCTATGAAGCCTCCCCATGGAGTCCAAGTGGGTGTTTTCTTCAACATTCAGGAAAGAAACTAATATATGGGAAAGATAATCAAACACATCACCAAGAACATTCTGTCCCCCTTGGCTCATTTAGGCACAAATCTCTTGAAAGTCAGACACTGGATCTTAGGATCTTAACCCAAGGATTCATACCTACATTTTTACCAAATCATGAATTTAATAAATATTTATCAAGTGCTTACAATGTCCAAAGTTCTGTGCCAGTGTGATGTAGGAGATACATACGTACAAAGGACCTGGTTCCAACAAGGTGCGTCTTATAAGGTAAACTTTTGGAGCCTGTATTTTCTTAATGATCACAAACCTAAAGTAGATCTGTGTAACTAAAAAGAAAAGGAAAGTGTATCGACTATCCCTTCGTGCCAGGTACTGTGTGGGTTAAATGTACATTATTATGTTATCTTAATCTATATCACAAACATGCAAAGTAGATATTATCCTCATTTTTCAAATGAGGAATTCAGACTCTATGAACAGTTCAATAAAAATTTAGCAGCACACATATAATAATCAAACACCTCCTGCATCATGTTTTATTTTTGTTTTAGGAGATTGGCATAGGATCTTGTTTGGTGAGAGAAGAGGCTGACCATATGTTTAGGCTTGGCTAATGGTGGTGATTACTAATTCAAGTGTGTATGTGTGTATGTATGTGTGTGCACACGCACATGTCTTTAGGATGGAGAGAGGAATTTAGGATAAAACTGTACTGTTTTATTTAAAGATTTTTTTAAAGATTTTATTTATTTGAGAGCGAGAGAGCAGAGAGAGAGAGAGCACTAGCTGGGGGAGGGGCAGAGGGAGAGGGAGAAGCAGGCTCCCTGCTCAGCAGGGAGCCAGATGCAGGGCTTGATCCCAGGACCCTGGGGTCATGACCTGAATCAGAGGCAGATCCTTAACCAACTGAGCCACCCAGGTGCCCTAATCCTGCACTGTTTTTAAAGCCAGTCTGGGCTAATATGAATTTCATAGTTAAAAAAAAGAAAAGGGGGTGGGGAGAGGGAGGGAGGGAGGGAGGGAGGGAGGGAGGAAAGGAGGAAGGAAGGAAGGAAGGAAGAGAGAGAGAGAAAGAAAGAAGGGTCCAGTTTGCTGAGAGGATAGTGAGATTGTTAATAACATCTCTAGCAGCAAAGAAATAATGTTGAACCTGGGTCAGGGGTCTGGCAAAGGTCAGGGACCTGGCGAAGGTCAGGGAAAGCCGGCTATATTTCTGAGTGACCTGAAGTGATCATCCAGACATGGGCAGTTGTGATAGCTCAGCCTCAGACATAATCAAAGGATCATCTCAATTTCCATTCCTCCTGATGCTTTTATCCCCTGTATTCCAGAGCAAAAACAACACAGAGGGTGTGTGTTGTGGGGCGGGGGGGGGGCAGGGGGTGCGGATAAAATTGAATCTGCAGGCTGACTCCATGTGTCCAGTTGAATTAAATGTAAGGGTGGCTGCTGTGTGAAGCGAAGAGCGAAAACTCAGGAGGAAGGATAAGATATTGCTCTGAAATACAGAAGTCGAGGACACACAACAGCACAAGAAATAAAGTAAGGAAAAGCTACCGGCTGTTTTATGTGCTTGAGAATTTGTCTTCCATTTAGACTTATGTTCCACTGCGGATCTGAAGATCTGGAGTGAAGGAGAGAGAGCAATACTAGTGATTTGTTTTTTGGTTTTTGTTTTCTAAATTAGTAACCAAAGGTAATTAAATCTTCACTTTGAGTCTGGATGGAAACAGGATGGGACAAGCTCTAACCTGCAGGCTGGCATACCTCCTGGGCCAGGAGACCACTGCAACATCTACCCCACTAAAAATGGCAAATATTTCAGTGGAGTGTGGTACTTCTCTGTGTAGACTTGTGTTAATAAAACCCTTAGTTGTAGCAATCCCATCCGATATGGCAGATAGTTATATAGGCCTTATATAGTTCAATCTGTGCAACGACCCTGTAGAATAGGTATTTTACAGGCCAGGATTTATACCAAAAATTGCACAGCTCATAAATGATATAGGCAGAATTTAATCAAGATTCCTCTCTGCATCACACAATGCTGTACTGGGATTACCAGCATAACGCTGCTGAGCAAGGAAGGTGAGAAAGCATGGTCATTCTGTGACCTGGGGGTCCTGGCAAGCCAACAATTTAAAAAATTTAAATAAATAAATGTAAATAAATAAAAAAACAATTTAAAAACAGTACCAAAATCCTATTAATTGGAAGCAAGTCCCGAGAAAACATCTGAGAGATGGGCGATTTACTTCATGAAGGGATTTGTTTTCCTGAAATCAACTTTACTGACCTATAATCTACATACAGTGAAATTCAAACATTTTAAGGTTGATGGCTTTTGACAGATTGTATGTAGTCATGTAACCACCACCTTTCCATCTACCAAGAAGGTTCTTCATGGTCCTGTACAACCACTCTCTCCCCGGCACTCAGCCCCAGGCAACAATTGATGTGATTTCTGTAAGTAGAGATAAAATTGCATGTACACGAAATCATGCAGTCTGTATTCTTTTGAATGAGGCTTCCTTCACTTAGCTTGATGTTTGGGAGATATATCCATGTTGTTGCATGTAGCATTCCATTGTATTATTTTACCGTAATATTTTACCCATTCATTTGTTGAAGAACATTTAGGTTATTTCTAGTTTCAGACTATTATAAATAAGACTGTTCTGAACATTTGTATACATATCTTTTAACAAGTATGTATTTTTGTTCCCTTAGATAAACACCAAGGACTAGAAGCCTGTGTCACATGCTAGGTGTATGTTAAACTTTACAAGACATATCAAGACAGTTTTTCTTTCTTTTTTTTTTTTAAGATTTTATTTATTTATTTGACAGAGGGGGGGAGCACAAGCTGGGGGAGCAGCAGGGAGAGGGAGAGGGAGAAGCAGGCTCCCCACTGAACAGAGAGCCTGATGCGGGGCTTGATCCCAGGACCCTGGGATCATGACCTGAGCCGAAGGCAGCCGTTTGACTGACTGAGCCACCCGGGCGCCCCTCAAGATAGTTTTTCAAAGTAGTTGAACCACTTTACTACCAAAAATATATGAGCCTTCCATTTGATCCACATCTTAGCTATTTGGAAGTGTGTCATAGATTTTTGGTGTCACAATTAATTATTTGATTAAAATATAATATAAAATATAATAAATTAAAATAAATACAATTGTCAGCATTATTGAAATATAATTAACAAGGCTCACAGTTCACCCACTTAAATGTGTACTAGTTAGTGGTTTTTGATATAGTCACAGGGTTGTACAAGTATCCATTTTTTGTTATGCAATATAAGTTTAGAAAATTTGTATTGCCCTCCAAAAGAGACTATTCTTTAGAAATCTGTCTTCATATCAGCCCACTCCCTTACCTGCCTTCAGCCCTAGGCAACCAGTAATCTACTTTCTGTCCTTATAGAATGACTTATTTGGTATATTTCATATAAATGGTGTTAAGATGGGATTTTTTTTGTTGTTGCCTTCATTGACTTAGCAAAATGGTCTCAAAGTTCACCCATGTTTTGACATTTAGCAGTACTTCATTCCTCTTCATGATGGAGCAACATACCATTGTATGGGGATCCCATGTGTTATTTATCCTTTCACCAGTTTATGGGCATTTAGGTTGTTTGCATTTTTTGGCTATTGCAAATAATGCAGCTGTGCTCTTTCTTATGTGAGTTTTTGTGTGAATATATTCATTCCTCTTGGGGTATATACCTAGGAGTGGAATTGCTGGTTCATAGGGTAGTCCTATGTTTCACTTTTTGAGACACTACCAGACTGTTTCCCAAGGTCACTGCATCATTTTACATTCTTACCCCAGTGCATGAGGGTTCCACTTTTCAATGTCCACACCAACACTTGCTATTATCCATCTTTTTGATGATAGCCATCTTAGTGGACATGAAGTATTATCTCATTGTGATTATGATTTGCATTTTCTTCATGGCTAATGGTGTGAAGAAGAAGGGGAAAGCATTGAGTCTTTTACAATTAAGTTTAATGCAAGCTGTGGGTCTTTCATAGATCCACTTAATTAAGTTGTGGAAGTTCCCTTCTATTTCTAGTCTGTTGAGTGGTTTTATCAGGAAGGAGTATTGGATTTTGTCAAATACTTTTTCTGATCTATTGAGATGATCATGCATTTTTTGTGCTTTATTCTGTTGATTTGGTATATTACATTAATTGAGTTCAGATATTGAATAAATCTTGCATTCCTGGTATAAATCTCATTTGTTCATAATGTATAATCATTTTTACATGCTTCTGGATTTCCATTGCTTGCATTTCTTGTTGAGGATTTCCACATCTATACTTGTGAGAGATATTCGTCTACAGCTTTCTTTTTTTGTGATACGTTTGTCTGGTTTTGGAATCAGGGTAATACTGGCCACATACAATGAGTTGGGAAGTGCTCTTCTTTTTTTTCTTTTCTTTTTTGAAGAATTTGTGAAGAATTTATGAATTTTTTAAATGTTTGGTAGATTCACTGGCAAAGCCCTGTAGGCTTAGCCTTTCTTTTTGAGTAAAATTTTAGTTACTCATTTAATATTTTTATTTGTTGTAGATCTATTCAGATTTTTTAACTCTTTGTGAGTCAGTTTTATTGATTGATTGATTGATTGATTGATGTTTTAAAAAAAAGAAGATAGTAGGAAGGGAAAAATGAAGGGGGGGAATCGGAGGGGGAGATGAACCATGAGAGACTGTGGACTCTGAGAAACAAAGTGAGTCCGTTTTAATAGTTTATATCTTTGTGTGGATCTGTTCACTTCACATGTTACTTATTTTATTTGCATAGAATTATTCATAGTATTCCTTATTGGTCTTTTTTTTTTCCTGTGATGTTGGCTCCTCTTTCGTACCTAATTTTAATAATTTGAGTCCTTTCTCTCTGTTTTCTTGGTCATGCTTTCTAAAGGCTTATCAAAGAACAAATATATACTTTTGTTGACTTTCTCTATTGATTTCTATTCCCTATTTCATTAACATCTGCTAGATTCTTTATTATTTTCTCCCTTGTGCTTGCTTTCAGTTTAGTTTACTCTTCTTTTTTTTTTTTAAAGATTTTATTTATTTATTTGAGAGAGAGAATGAGAGAGAGAGAGAGAGAGCACATGAGAGGGGGGAGGGTCAGAGGGAGAAGCAGACTCCCTGCTGAGCAGGGAGGCCGATGTGAGACTCGATCCCGGGACTCCAGGATCATGACCTGAGCCGAAGGCAGTCGCTCAACCAACTGAGCCACCCAGGCGCCCAGTTTACTCTTCTTCTTGATGGGTAAATAGTTCCTATACTTAATAAAACTTTCCCTAACTGTGCCTAGACTGTTTGTACAATGAGTTTTATGCTGCATACCTACTTTCCTTTTGGGAGTCTGGAATTTTGGTACATAATAGCCAGATGGTGCCTACATGTCCAGCCCATAATTAAAACCTTGGGCACTGAGTCTCTAATGGGTGTCCTTAAGTGGAAACATGACACACATGTTGCTGTATATTCACTGCTTGGGGAAAGACTGTGTTTCAAGTGACCCCTCATGGGAGGGAAAGAGCATAGGGAAGCTTCATATGGATTCCTCTAGACTCTGCCTGTGTCTTTGTCCCTTATGACTCAGCTGTATATCCTTACTACGTCTCTGTAATAAATCTCAGCCATGAGCACAGCTCCATGCTGAGTTTTGTGAGTTCTAGTGAACCCCTGAGTGTGAGAGTGGTCTTAGGGACCCCTGACACATTATTCTTGCCTTGTGTCTTATTGAAGGTGGAAGACATTCATTCTCTCATTATTAATTTATTATTTACTTTTTCAACTGACTTATGACTTAATAACTTTACCATTGCTCGATATTTTTCTAAGAGTGTATTTCTCTCAAACAAGAGATAAGACCATAGCACATGCTGTGTAAGGATGAGATGACCAGGGACTGAAGGATAAGACCTTTATTCATGATGATAAAAATAATTGAAAGATGATATTGTGGTATCTAAAGAAGGACTTGACATCTTTTGCAGTTTTTCCTCTAACCTGCCTTTCTTCTTCACTCAAATCTCTTAGCTCATTGCCCAATGTCTAACACAGTAGGTTCTCAAAAAAAATAGGTTTTTAGATTACTTGAATCAAAACTCAATTACTGTAAGGGGTTATTATTAATTTTGTCAAATGCATAATTGTATTTGGTAATGTAATATCAAAAGCATTACTTCTTAGGGATATATTCTGAAGTATTTCTAGAGAAAATGATGTAATGTCTGGGGAATACTTTAAAATATTCCAGCAAACAATAACAGTAACTAAAGTGAGGTTCTCAGAATATTGATCATTGTAAAAGTTTGCTGCTAGGTATACCATATTTAAAAGTCTTTTTAATTTATTTTTATCTTTAATTAATTTATTTTTAATTTTTTAAAAGTTTTTTAGAAATATCAATCACTCACCCTAAAATTTTGAAACAAATAGGTAAATTTTGGTTGGGGGATTTTTATTTTCTGACTTCTAAGAAATGAAAAGCGTATTTGACAATTAATTTTCCAATACAGATTATTGAGAACTATAAAAGATATTGGTACTGACAAACTGACAAAATTTTCAGTCACTGAAAGATTTGCTCTTTGTAGAAAGAGCAGTCCGCTTTCATTGCCTCATCTTCCTTGGGCCACGTTCACTGCTTACCTCACCAGGGTTTGACTTCTGAACTCACCACTGCACTGGGAGAAACTCAGACCACCATGGGTTGTCTAGTTGCCAAATCTAATAGACACCTCCTCACCTTATTTCCACTGTCTGCTACCTTTTGTAGTGTTTATAGACTGCTCACTATTTCTTTTGGTTTTCCATTCCTTTGCTTTGCCTCTGTTCTACTTAGCTAAGAAACCACCCTCAAGCTTAGTGGTGTAAACCAACCATTTTATTATACTCAAAGACACCTTGAGTCAGGGGTTTGGACAGACCCTCATGGGGACAGCTTGCCTCAGCTCTTTGATTGGGAAGACCTGAAATCAGGGTTGACTAGACAGCTGGGGGTGGGGGGTGGAATCACCTCAAGGTATCCTCACTCATCTGTGTAATTGTTTATATTGACTGTTGGCTGAGACCTTTACCAGGATGTCAGCCAGACAGCTACACGTGGTCTCTCTGAATGGCCATGTTTGGGCTCCCTCACAGTAGGGCAGCTGGTTCCTACAGAACAAGTAAAGTTGTAATACAATCCCACCCAGATATAAGAAGGCATCATTGACTCCGCCCCTCATTGAGCGGATTGTCAAAGTCAATGTGACATGGAGACATTGTCCAGAGATCTGTGGAAAACACTTCTGCCTTAGCCTTGTTAACACTCTCAGGATTCTCTTTCCTCATTGAAATTTCTTTCTTAACCTTAGTGTGGGCTCTTTCTCCACTTACTACTGAAATGACAGTGATCTCCAGGGTGGGACTGACATGGATCTTTTCCTCTTTTCATTCCACACTTTATCCTTTTATCTCATTCCAGACGCCAGCTGTAACTACCACCAATATGTAGCTGCAATACACAACCAACCAAGCAGGTCTGTATAGCTCGGGCTTCCCTCCTGAGCTTCAAATCCAAATATCTAACCATGTAAAAGACATTCTCATTTTAATGCCTTACAACACTTTAAACTTACTTTAAACTTATACTTTCCAAGTGGAATCCATCATTTGTTTCTTGGATTCTTTACTACAGGGAACAACACCACTGTCCTATTGCCTCAGACAGAAAATTGTAAGTTTAACTTAGATTTCTTCTTTTTATCCTTTCAGTTTCCAAGTCCAAGACCCATAGAAGCACTTCCAGTCCTGCTAAATATCCTTTCAATACATTAATTTCTCTCCATGACCACCCCCACTACCTGGTTGGGGCACATGTTATCTCTTACCAGGATCATTCAGTATTTCTCTTACTAATCTTTTTGTCTTTTAGATGTGCGCTTCTCTATTTTATCTCCCATTCTGCTAGTAGAGGGCACTATCTATAGTACATGCATATGACTCTGTTCTTCTCTTTCTCAGATTTTGCAAATGGTTTCCCATGTTCCTCAGGAATATCCTAAAACCTTTTTGTTTGTCAGTGTAGATGACTGCACAAATGTCCACACTAAATGCTCATCATTCTTTCCACTATTTCACTTTAAGCCCTGGAATCAACAATTTATTTATAAATATATCTTAAAATACTGTTCTTTTGGGGCACCTGGGTGGCTCAGTCGGTTAAGCCTCTGACTTCGGCTCAGGTCATGATCTCAAGGTCCTAGGATTGAGCCCCGTATTGGGCTCCATGCTCAGTGGGGAGTCTACTTCTCCATCTCCCTCGCCCTCTGCCCCTCCCCCACTCATGCTCTCTCTCTCTCTCTCTCTCTCTCTCTCTCTCCCTCTCAAATGAATAAATAAAATATTTTTTAAAAATACTGTCTTCTTTTATGTCTCTGAGCCTTTGCACATGCTATTCCAATTTCCTGGAATCCTTTCCCTGCCCCCCTGCCTCCTAGGCTCTTTGTTTATATTTGGCCTTTTAAAATCTCAAAAATAAATAAGTAAATAAATAAAATCTCAATATAAGTGTTACCTCTTCCATAAATATTTCCCTGATAAAAAACTCCTCTTACCCACACACATACACAAACCCACCAAAATTAACGGCTGCAAGAACTCTGAGACTTCTAGATATAATGCTCTGATTCTATTGTTTCCTCTACATACCTCCTCCAGTATAAAATATCCTAGTGTGTTATAATGGTTGTATTACAGAACTCTCCTGAATCTGTAAGTCTCTTAATGTGAGAATTCTGCCTCAGTGATTTCTTGATTATTCATTCTATTAACAAATAGTGCCTAGTGTCCCCTGCTACATGTCAATCAGTGTTGTCAAGTAAACAGGACTTCATTCATAGTCTGTCTCTAGCTCCTGGCAGATACGCAAAAAATCTGTGTTGAGTTTTCAAGTAAAAAACAATGAGCTATTGTAGGTGTTCACTAGTGTGTTAAGAGGTTGTTGAGAAGAAATGTGCCTGCATTCCATGGGTCTCAGCTGGGGTCATTAGAGAAAGTCTTCTGTGCACCTAGGGCCAGAATTGGGATTTACATGATGCAAGTAAGTAAATTTGAAGTTTGCTGTTAAAACTCTCTTGATTTACCTTAAAGGTTGTTGACATCCATATCCTAAAGAAAAAATAGTAATGTAGCATCATGAAATTCCAGGCCTCTCCCAACATGTGCCATCTACGCCATCCACATTACCTGGGAGCCCAGCTCTTTGTGTTTTGGGCTACACAAAACTGAACACCCCTAGAGGACACCTGCAGAGTCTCCCAGGCTTCATGCTGTTCTAATAGTCTTCCTTAGGTACATTCTCTTAAATTTGCCTCTATTTGCTTTGGGTTATATAGACCACACCCAGATTTCAAAGCAACAAATATGAGTTCTCCACCATTCTACAGAGTTGGCTATCATTGCCCACAGGCTACAAAGACTCTGCAGGAAAACCAGGCTTAAGACAAATGACATTTCACTTTTAGCAACTTTATTCTCTCTCTCTCTCTCTCTACTCTGCCTCCATTGCACTGTAGACATTTTTATAATGGGCATAAATCTTCATTTAATTTCATTTGATATATGTTGTTTTAACAATGCCACACCACCACAGAGTATCACTCGTTTAGTCACTGAATTCTGCTACCAGCTATAAAGGAGCAACTCTGGGTGTGACCAGGGGTAATTTAGAGCATGGCCACATTTTGACTGGTTAATTTCTTTAGTCCACACACCAATTACTAAAGCATAATCACAAGCCTGAAGGGTGCAGGAACTCTTCTTTTTTTTTTTTTTTTTTTTTTTTAAAGATTTTTTATTTATTTATTTGAGAGAGAATGAGAGACAGAGAGCACGAGAGGGAAGAGGGTCAGAGGGAGAAGCAGACCCCCTGCTGAGCAGGGAGCCCGATGTGGGACTCGATCCCGGGACTCCAGGATCACGACCTGAGCTGAAGGCAGTCGCTTAACCAACTGAGCCACCCAGGCGCCCTGCAGGAACTCTTCTTACAGTGAAGTAACATTGCTACTTTTCTCTGTAATATTATTATTTTTAAGTAAACATCTGACAGTGTCTAGGTAAATAAATTTTGTGCATACAAAAATCACAGGGTGCCCACCAAAAAGAAAAGAATTGAAAAATATATTTTTTTTTCACAATTCTACTTATGCAAATAACACAGAAACATTGGTTCACTTTCAGTTGGGAGCTGTTTGTTGTGTCCTATAAAATGATTAAGGTCCTTGCTCACCCAATGGACAGGGACTATAGGAGAACCTTCTTTTATAAATGGAAACCCGATTTATTCTTACTAGGCATGTAGAGATACAGAAGCCTGATGCCCAGAAATCCTCTGTGAAGCCTAATCCAAAGTATGAAACATAGAAGCCCAAAGGACAACTAGACAGTATGTAGTCACTCACATAGAGGTCAAGCATGTGCATATTTTTCTTTTAGGTTTAGAATTAAAGGTTAATCACATAATCTAAGAAGGGTTCAGGAATATCTCTTTGTGAATTTTCATAGTTATGAGTAATATCAAAAATTAACCTCACTCATGATGAAAGCACAAGAAAGCTGAGAATTCTTTCAAGTCTTAAAAAACAGCACTGTTATATTAATAACATAGATGAAATTTATTTTTATTAACTCCTACTTTTAAAATTTCAACCAGCATGCTTTAAGCCCACATCTTATAATACTGTTATGCTTTATTGCCAAAAGTAACTACATATTGATATTTCAGAAATGCCGCAGGGCCTTTATGTAACTAGTTGCTATTTTACCTCAAAAAATAAATAATGTTTCCTGTTTTTACTTTTACTTATCTGGAATAAGTAGCTATTGACATCTGCTGAAGTCAGTATAAAGATTTATTTACCTGAGTGCAAATATTGACCAATAGGGAGCCTGGCTCAGTGTTTATATTGAAGGACTATAAATTTTGATATTGACTGGCTGAGACATCAATATTTGCATTGTTGTAAACATTTAAAAAATCTCCATGAAATATTCTTCAGAAATTCTCTTGTCATCAGAGTAGCTGAGCTAGAGCTGTTTGGGGAATAGCTTGTGTCTGGAAGCGAGTGGGTAACCTGAAATAGCTATAAATTGTTCTGGTTTCCAAGTTTACACAAAGACACATTTTTTATGGTGATGGATAATGGTGATTATTAGGAGCTTTGGGATGACAAACCAAGAACTCCACCCCCAAATCGAGGATTTTGTCTAAAACAGCTCCCTGAGCAGAAATATTCTCCATGATCAGCTTATGACTGTTTTCCAAAGAATATCTGATCCCCAATACAGTGAAACATCATTAATTCCAACTAGACTAATTCATAACTTGGGATATTTACATTCAGTTTGGATGAATTTCTCCTTTGTGTTTACAGTGGAAAAAAGATGGTTTTAAACAAATTAGGGCAGGTAAAATGATTCAATTTAAGAGAGAAATCTACACACAATCTTATAACTTATACCTATGAATGCCTGTATTTACCTGTAACTTCTTGAATACAAATAATGTGTATGTATGTGTGTGTGTGTGTGTGTGTGTGTGTGTGTGTTTACATGGTACACGTGATTTTTAACTAATTGTTTGGATAGATACAGGGTTATGCACCTTTGTCAACATGCCTTCATATTATTGTATATATTCGGAAAAAACAAGGCATGGGCAATTCCTACCATATAGTGTATAAATTAAACTTCTGGCTAATTCTTAATTCTCAGTTATTTCCAAGTGGGTAAGGTCATAATCTACTTTGACCAGTGCAGCAGAAGTAAGTGAGTGTTTCAAGGTAATGAGACCCGCCTTCTGGAGAAGCACAGACTGAATGTCCTAGTGCAGGGTTTGATGCCCAATGTCTTTGTAGAGAAAGACAACTATGACAGCATCCTGATCAGAGATCAAACAGCTTGGGAAGATAAAATATGATGCCTATTAATGTTTGAGCATGAATTTGGATAGAAAGTTTGGCATTTTTAAAAATATTTGCATCATGTGTATATTCCCGGAGGACTGAAAAAAAGAAAAAAAGAAACATCCAATATGCCTTACAGTTGCTTAAATCTCTTCTTTAGGCTGTTCTTCACTGCACCCTGTTCTAAGTTGGTCTCAGGGACTGACAGTGCTTTTAGCTAAGAGGGCTGGAAGGGAGGCCAAGATGGGCATGACTAAAATAGGCCTTCCCTGTTGAATGAGGGGCTTATGAGGGAAAGTGGAAATTTTCCTGCCAATAATGGTGGCTGCAAATGAAACACTATGCTCTTGCCCAGCTCCCATGGCAAGCCCCTGTTCTGTCGTCACCCCACAGGCTCCATTTCCACCTCCTCCTCCCACTCCTTTTCTGGTATCTTCCTCCCTCTGGTCTCCCCACTCTCCCCTTCTCCGTCCCTTTGGGGAAGCTTCTTTTATCCAGCATTGGGCCTGCGTGTCAGGCCCAGTGTGCATGTGACTGAGCGGAGGGCCCTTGAGCTGTGTATGTGTCAAGCTGTGAGTGTGTATGAGATTGAAGTTATGTGATTTCCGAGGAATAAAAAAAAAAAAATCTGGTTTATAAGAAAAAATAATACACTAAAAAGAATTGAGAAAGGGATTTGGGAGACTGAACAACCGCTGGAGAATATGATTATGGGAAGTCAAGTGCAAATGAATTAAGGACTTAGATTCCATGAATGTTTCCCAATATAGAACATCTGAGAAAATAGACTTAAAGGGAAATAAATGGCAAATGTGAGCATTCTGCTAAATAGAAAAATAAGAAAATGTGCTAATATATGTGTACATGTGAGCATGCGTGTGAGTGTGTCCCAAATAGGCTTACAATTTTATTAGCTTACTCTCTGGGGTCTCTGTGCATGTCCAAAGAGAGTATATAGTGTATAGGAATAAAAGGAAAAACACAGTTTTCTGGGGATATGCTGGGTGTATATATATCTATTTTGAAGAACGTTGAGGAATAATTAAGGTTAGTCATTCACTATACATTTATGTGGTTGACAGGGACGATGTATTTTATCCCTGGAGGCAAGACTGTTTAAAAGTGAAATTTTTGTTTTTTATATGCTTTGTGAAATATAGTCTCCTTTCTTGTCAAAAACCTTTAGCATTGTATGCTATACGCAGAGCCTAGAGTTAGTGTTTCCCTGGGAACTGAAGCAGACAGTTCTACCAAACAGTGTTGAGGAGAGACAGCCCGGACAGGACACAAAGCACAGAGTGGAGAACGTGATTCTCAGTGGAATCAGGGACCACAAGCCACAGAAGCCAAAAGAGTTACAAGCTTCCCAAATATCCCCAAAGTATTTGAAGGAACATTGAGTTTCTCAGTGCACAGAAAATCCAGATTTACTTAAATTTAAAGGACAAGTAAATTTTAAGAGGCTGTAAAACTTGGGAACATCCAAGTTTCTGACATATGAAATACAACTTGTTTGGCACCTATGTTGTACCAGGCACTGTATTAACTACTAAAGTTAGCTACCTTTTTTTAAAGTATACGTTTCTATGAGAATATAGATTCATATGTTCCCCACTGCTGGAACTGCACAGAACACACAAAGCCCCATCACCCCAAGACATTTATTATGCTGCCCTGTTGTAATCAAGCTCTTAGCCCTCTCTTAATCTATGTTGTTCAGATTGGATGACTTCTATTCATCTTCTTCAAGTTCATTAACTACTTACTCTGTTATCTCTGTTCTGTTATTGAGCCCATCCAATGAATATCTAAAGTTCAGTTCCATTTTTGTTTTACTTGTTTCTTGTTTATGACTTCTACTTTTCTGCCTACAATTTTTATCTTCATATTCATTTCAAAAGTATCCACTTTTGGAACACCTGGGTGGCTCAGTCGGTTAAGCGACTGGCTCTTGATTTCGGCTCGGGTCATGATCTCATGGTCCTGGGATCTAGCCTCACGTGGGGTTCTGCACTCAGTGGATAGTCTCCCTGAGGATTCTCTCTCTCTCCCTCCCCCTCCTCTCCCCGTTTGCACATGCTCCCTCTCTAAAATAAATAAATGTATCTTATAAAAGGTGTTTACTTTTATTTCAGGGGTCCTAGTTACTAGCTGCTTGAAAGTCTTTGATATTTGCAACTTATAGATCTTCTGAGGGTTGGTTTCTGTTGTCTTTTCCCTTGTAGTGTTGAACTTTTCTTTGTTCTTTGTATGATTAGTGGTTTTGGATCATATCCTTCACACTTTGAATATTAGGTTAGTAGATTTTATATTAGGTTATCTAGATTTTATAAAAATTCCTTGAGAATATACTCAGAGATAGAATTGGCTGTTTTAGCAGCCAATTAGTTCAGTTAGGTTTGTGCGATAAATACTGATCCTCCTTTTGCTGTCTGTGATTCCAATGCCAGTTCTACTCCGAAGTCTCCACAATGTTACTAAGATGTATCCTCCATTGGCTAACTAAGACTGCGTTAAACAAGACGTCAGTTCTTAAAGCTTTTGTCATGCTGTTTGGGGTGATTTCAACACATGTTCAGAGGTGAACCTGAGGTTTTACACACTGCTTTATGTGACCCCTTTCTTGAGCTCCCTTCTCTATGATTTCCTCCTCCTCTCTAGTGCCCATGGGTCCCCTTTTCCTGCCCTCTGCCTAGAAAACAAAAGTATTAAATTTCTCTTAATGTTTCTCATTTCCTGTGACTGAGTCAAACTCTGGGGCAAAACAGTGAAAGAGAAGAAAGAGAAGAGAAAATATATAATGGAAATTCCTTCACATTTTTCAGGACACAAGGGCCCTTTGCCTCAGTTCTTCAGGTCATAAAGAAGACTTCTTTTTTTTTTTCACATTTATGTGGCCACTGTTGTTACTAACATTGCTGCTGCAGGACTGAGGCTTACCTCAGTCAAGAGCCAAGAAGAGAAACAAAAAAACAAAAACAAAAACAAAACAATGACCCTCACTCTCCCCATCTTGTGAATTTCCCCTTTCTCCATCCTCAGACCCGAAAGAGAGGGGTTATCTTGAAGCATTTTTCAGTTTGCACGTTCCACACCACTTCAGAATTCTGGCTGCTCTAAGTTTACTCTGAGAAAGATAGGGAAACAAAGCACAACTGGAAACTTACCCCTGTAGTGGTCTTTCCTCAAGTTTTCATTTCCTTCTCCAATATGCCTGCTATTATTTATGTTTCAGAGTAATCAGATCATTTTTAGATGTATTCTGTCTAGCTATAATGAGTGGAAGATCCTAGGTGTGCTTAGGGTAAAGTGCGCTTACTCCATCTTAACTGAAACTGCAGAAAATTAATAATAATTGACTAAAATCGGCCCAATTTTTAAAATCATGATCACGTATGTGTAATTTTTGGACAATGTCAGTGAACACACATCCCCCACTGCCCTGCCCTTGGTAAACCACTGATGTGGGAAAGATGGAAGCTGGAAGTAATAGAAAATGGGACTACAGGGTCAACTATGTGTGTCATGGGTTATGAAGTAATTTAATAAGGGCAGGTGTCTTCATTTGGGGGCCCTGAATATGCATTTGATTATAAAGTGGGTTACTTTAACAAACTCTGTCCATTCAATATAGACAGAGAACTAGTGTTGACTTAGTTAACTATGAATTTATTGACTGCAGGAAACATATCAGCTAATGCATTAATTCATTCCTTCGTTCATTTAGTAACTATATATTGTGATAACCATATGCTACAGATACAGAACTAATATCTGCCCTTAATGGACTTTTAGTCTGAAGGCAGAAAAAGATAAATAACCAGACCATTTTAATATGATATAATAAGTGTTATTGTAGAAAAAAGCACTGGGGACTCATGACATAGAGTGAAAAGAAGAACAAGGTGTTATTCTAGGGGCACCAGAAAGGTTAAGGAAGGATTCTCATAAGAGATGAAATCTAAGTTGTGACCTGAAGGAAAAGGAAGAGACAGCCTGAGAGAGAGGGTGTTTCTAGGTACAAAATAGGAGATGACACTCTTTTGGAATTATAACCTTTTTTTCAGTGAGGCCTGAGCCAAGTACAGAAATATATTAAGGAAAAAGTGACAAAGAAATAAAGAGGGGTTAAATCATGATAGGACATGTGATAATTTATGTTGATTTAGGGTTGACTGGATCATATGTTACCTACCTAATAGTGTTATTGGAAAAGATTAAATAGATAATATTTTTTAAACATTTTTTTTTTTAAATTGGAAAGTCCAGAGGCTGTTTCAGTAGTCCCTGAGAGGTAAGGTGATATAGGTAAAAATAGAAAGAGGAGAATAGACTCAAGGCATATTTTGGATGTAGAATTAGCAAGACTTAGTAATGGATTCAATATTGTCATCAGGGAGAGGTAAAGGCTGAGCATGACTCCCAGAATTTTCATCTGAGCAATTAGGTCAATAAAGGTGTCATTCATTAATAAGAGAAAAACTGAAAGGAGCAAAATTTGAAGGAGGAAACCAAGAATTCCATGCTGGACAAATTTGGATGTTTATGAGACTTCCAAGTGATTGTTTTAGTTATGCATAAATGAGTTGTTTTAGGTATGCATAAATGAGTCCAGGGCTCATGAAAGAGAAATTAAGGAGAGGTTTAAATGTGTGAGTTGTTGCCATATAACTGGAGGTTCAGAGCCACAGAACAAATGATGTTGCCTGAAAAATGGCTGTACAGTGAGAAAAGAAAGGAATGCCTAGGACCTGGCTCTGGAGAATCCCAAAACACAGAAGTTGGATAACACAGGGGAAGCCAGTGAAGGAGATTTAGAAAGGGTATACAGAGAGGGAGGCTGGACAATTAGGAGAATATGACATCAGAGAAGCCATGAGAAGAAGGAGCTAGTTGTCGACCATGTAGATTGCTGCCTAGAAGCCTCTTAAGAAAACACTGTTGGTGGGAATGCAAGTTGGTACAGCCACTTTGGAAAACAGTGTGGAGGTTCCTCAAAAAGTTAAAAATAGAGCTACCCTATGACCCAGCAATTGCACTACTGGGTATTTACCCCAAAGACACAGATGTAGTGAAAACAAGGGCCATATGCACCCCAATGTTCATAGCAGCAATGTCCACAATATCCAAACTGTGGACGAGCCGAGATGCCCTTCAACAGACGAATGGATAAAGAAGATGTGGTCCATATATACAATGGAATATTACTCAGCCATCAGAAAGGATGAATACCCAACTTTTACATCAACATGGATGGGACTGGAGGAGATTATGCTAAGTGAAATAAGTCAAGCAGAGAAAGTCAATTATCACATGGTTTCACTTAGTTGTGGAACATAAGGAATAGCATGGAGGACATTAGGAGAAGGAAGGGAAAAATGGGGGGGCGGGATTGGAGGGAAAGATGAACCATGAGAGACTATGGACTCTGAGAAACAAGCAGGGTTTTAGAGGGGAGGGGGGAGGGGGGATTGGTTAGCCCGGTGATGGGTATTAAGGAGGGCACGTACTGCATGGAGCACTGGGTGTTATATGAACACAATGGATCGTGGATCACTACATCAAAAACCAATGATGCATTGTATGGTGACTAACATAATATAATAAAATTAAAAAAAAAAAAAACTCTAAAATCTGTGCAATGAATTTGGAAACTTGGCAGTTGTTTGGTGACCTTAGTATGATTAGGTTCAGTTAAGAGATGTGGACAGGAGCTCGATTGGATTGATTGAAGTATGAATCTGAGGTAAAGAATTCTAGATCGCATATTTGGACAATAGTTTTAAGACGGTTGGCTATTGAGCGGGGCTGTGAAACATGGGGTCAGCAGTGAGGAGTGGTGTTAAGACAGACATTTAAAAGGTGAAAAAAAGTCTGGGTGGATTACAATTAGGAACTAAGACTGGAATAATAAACTGATTTCTTTCAGTTCAGCAAAGTCAATTGGTGTGACTGCCTGGAATGATGTCTTTAAAAATAATAAAAATGAAAAAAATCTCTGAGGCATAAATAAATAAAACAGATGGAGTGAAGTCCTCAAAAAAGTGAGAAGGGAAGAAATTATAGATCAAAAGGAAGAATTTTTTTTTTTTTTTTGAGAGGAGACAGCTGTTCTGTTAGAGAGCAGGAGTAAAGGTGAAGAAGTTGAGGGTACTTTCCAGTGAGAGATTGCAATGATGGATCATTTTCCAAAACTCAGGAGACAATGAGATGACAGGCACAGATGTAGAGGTCTGTAGATTTGATCGTGAGAAGAGGAGTGATGCTGTCTGACGGCTTCTGGGTCCCCCCTCATTAGCAGATCATCATCAAAAGATAGCATAGGTGGAGGGAGATGATGAGCAGGCTTTTGGAGAGGTGTTTGGAGAGAGCAAAGAAGGAAAATACACCTTGAGAGTGGGAGAGTCTGGTTATCAGAGAAACACGGTAAAATTCCAGGGCAATGAAGTCAGGCTGCTATTTGTGTGATACTCCCAGAGCAGACATGGGGAAGACAGATATCTGGATCCATGTAGAGTGTGGCTTCCTCAGGTTAGTGTAACATACAAGGGGAGGTGAAATAGGGGTGGTTATTTTCCGTGAGAGTTTACAGTGATAGGTCGTAAAAACCTAAGTTTAATCAAAAGGGATGTCAAAGGAAAAAAATAGTAAAAAATGTTGTGTCAGTGGATTTGAGGCCTTCATGAAGTAAAATCATTGTCCCCATAAAGTCACTGAGCTAATGTATTAGCAAAGATAGGAAGTCATGGACAGAGTGAGGTGCTCAGATTCATGACTTCAAAGGTGGTTCAGTTTCTTACAAGTTTCAGGTGTACGTGTGAAGTAGGTCACTGAAGTGAGCAGAGGAGAAAATCATTAGAGATAAGGGATCAAGATTGTGAGAATCAAGTGTTTGATAGATTATATTTCTGGACAACAAAGTCAGTGAGAATGATGGGTAAGAGCTGGCATGGAGATGAAGACTCTAAGCCAGGAGCAAAGGTGTTCACTGAATGGGAAGGAGTGACCAGGAGATCAAGAGAACAGACGTGTGGGGAGGCAGAGGAGTGTGCAATTAGGTACAAGTTTTAAAAAGATGGAGTCTAGAAATTTCACTAGAGAGCAAACATACCAACCCACAATAGAATAAATCAGTAGCCTCCACTTGACAGGATAGGTCTACAGTCAATCCATACTCTAGACTCAGGGACAGTGACGGGGAGGCATCTGTCCAAGAAGAGTGGGAGGGGATAAGGGAGTGACTGGTCATTAATAGAGGTGCAGAGAGCAGAATGGAAGAGTCTTTTTTTTTTTTTTTTTAATTCATATTATTGTTTATTTTTTTTTAATTTTTTTATTATTATGTTAATCCCCATACATTACATCATTAGTTTTAGATATAGTGTTCCATGATTCATTGTTTGTGCATAACACCCAGTGCTCCATGCAGAACGTGCCCTCCTCAATACCCATCACCAGGCTAACCCATCCTCCCACCCCCCTCCCCTCTAGAACCCTCAGTTTGTTTTTCAGAATCCATCGTCTCTCATGGTTCTTCTCCCCCTCCGATTTCCCCCCCCTCATTCTTCCCCTCCTGCTACATTCTTCTTCTTCTTTTTTTCTTCTTAACATCTATTGCATTATTTGTTTCAGAGGTACAGATCTGAGATTCAACAGTCTTGCACAATTCACAGCGCTTACCAGAACACATACCCTCCCCAGTGTCCATCACCCAGTCACCCCATCCCTCCCACCCCACCCCCCACTCCAGCAACCCTCAGTTTGTTTCCTGAGATTAAGAATTCCTCATATCAGTGAGGTCATATGATACATGTCTTTCTCTGCTTGACTTATTTCACTCAGCATAATACCCCAGAATGGAAGAGTCTTGAAAGGAGAGGAAGAGTGTGGAGTTGAGCCAGATGAAAGGTCCTACGAAACAGTGTGGGACAAGACTGTGGGAAGTAGAAGGTGACTGGACAGATTCATACTTCTACATCAGAGGTCAGCAAACCACAGTCCACAGGCCAGATCCAACCAGCCACCTGGTTTTTTGCATGTCCCACAAGCTAAGAATGCCTTTTACATTTTTAAATAGTTGCATATTAATGAAAAGAAAAGTCATATTGCATGATGAATTAAGACAATATGAAGTGGAAATTTTGTTGTCCATAACTAAAGCTTCAATGGAAGGCAGCCACTCTCATTGACTCGTGTATACTGCGCGGCTGCTTATGCACTACAACAGCGGAGCTCAGTAGCTGCTACAGGGGCTGTATGGTCTACGAGGTCTAAAATATTTGCTATTTGATCTATATAGAAAAAGTGTGCTGACCCTCTTCCAGAGGATTGGGTAGGAGGGTATCTTGGAAAGAGTGGGTTATTCTAGCCAATGCCTGGTCTTTAAAGCATAGTAGGATGCTCCAGTGCTGTTCAGTCCAGCTGCTTCCACAGGCTTCATACAAAAGAGTCGTTGTATCTAACTACTTCCAGAGTGGTGACAGAGGCTTGAGCTTTGATGAGAACACAGTAGTCATGGGAGCAAGAATCTGATTTACCTAGGCAACTGGATAATAGCCTCTAACAAAACACTTGCATTCTGCTTGCTTCCTTTGTTGTTTGATGTGTAATTTTATCATCTGCTTATGCTCTGGCTGTCTCACACTCTCCTCCCCTCCTTTTCCCTCTCTGCCTCTCTACCTCTTTCTCTATCTTTCTCTCAACCCTACCTTCAGCAGCCACTGACTCTATGGCTGGCTTCATGAGCTCCTGTCCACTTGCCCACTGCACCATGGAAGGTGCCAGTCAAGGCTTAGACATGGCTGTGAGGCTCCTGAAGGAGAGAATTGGAACAGAAAGAAAGAAAAACTTATGGCCCATCAGTTCAGGTGGTTGGTTCTTTCAATTCAAGAACCAGTGACATTTTGGTCAGTGATAAAGTAAAATGTTCCTTTATTCCATCTCTTGGAACTGTGGGGAAGGAAGAGAGTTGCTAAGTTTGAAGAAGGCCAGAGGAGTGGGAGCTAATGTAGGCTGAGTAAATTAGCAGTTGAGGACAGATGGAGGTAAGTGGCAGGTCCAGCCCCTGGACCCTGAGAAGAAAGGAGGGCAGGGAAGTCACATGAGCACATGCATGAGAACAGGGATTCGTTCAGTCACTTTGTGCATTTTGGTTTCAGACTTCGTGAAGCAGGTGAGGGGGAGAGTCAGGCTGGTTCTGATGCTACAGAACGGCATTGCTCTATGAGGTGGAGTTCAGGATTTTCTCAACAGAAGCAGCCATTGCTTGAAACCACATCCCCGAGTGCTAGCTTCCGTCCCAGACGTGGTGCTGCTTATTGTATGTATCGCTGGCTGGCAGTGCTGTTTCTACTGCAAAGGCTCCCCCTTCTCCTGTTGAGGTCCACTTTGTGTTGATGACAGCACTTTTTTTCCTGCCTGTCCCAGGAAGGTAAAGAGCCTAATCACATTGCCTGCAATCATTCCACCACTAATTACATATAGGCAGAGCTGAATCACCAAGCTGATTCCAGTTGGAAAAAATTCATCCAAATTGACGATGACATAAGAAAGCTCTCTGAGACACTTCTGATTAGGGCACGCTGGATCCTAACTCATTCAGAGGAAGCAGGGACATTAGTTACAAGAGCTTTTAACTAAGGATATTTGTGGAGATGGCCAAACCCAGCTCTTATTCACTCCAGCCCCAGCTTGATGAAGGCTTTTTTAGTTCCCCTGAGGAAATGTGGGGGAAAAATTCTTTAACTTAAGGAGATTTGAGAGGTCCAGCCTTTATCAGAACGAAGAAAAATAAATCTTAAAAAATAGACCTTAAAAAATAGTTATTTTCGGGACGCCTGAGTGGCTCAGTCGGTTAAGCGTCTGCCTTCGGCTCAGGTCATGATCCCAGGGTCCTGGGATTGAGTCCCACATCGGGCTCCTTGCTCAGCAAGGAGCCTGCTTCTCCCTCTGCCTGCCTCTGTCTCTCTCTCTCTGATAAATAAATAAAATCTTAAATAACATATATTTAAAAAAAAAAGAACTTACTAAACTCAACACCCAAAGAACAAATGATCCAATCAA
>NW_022589737.1:7563705-7646178 GCF_004348235.1 Phoca vitulina
GATAGATAGATAGATAGATAGATAGATAATAGATAAACAGACATGCAATTTATAGTTGGCATCAGTTTATGTAATATTTTAATTGAATCTCTATAGCTTTATGATGGAATCAGGTTAATAGATTAATTTTTCAACTTTCAATTTGCATTTCGATCTTAAGCAGAGAAGATAACGAGCATAGACGCTGCCTGGGGGATGGTATCTTTTGTGTGTAGGACACGATACAAGAGATGCTGCGACCAGCTGATGTTGCTCTGAACAACCAATTTTTAGGTGTCTAACAGAAAGCTGAAGGAAGTGATGAGCTAAGTTCCCCAGGTAGAAGAAGAGGCCATGTGACCTCGCTACGGATCTGAGACTGGCAGGGAGGTGATGGCATGGGGACATCGCCACGTGTTTGTACACTCCACAGTCTTAGCTCCCAGCTCTCTAGCAGCAAACACTACCGTGTTTCAGGAGGAGCCCTCTTCCATAGTGGAAGCTGTTTAGAACAAGTTAGTCTGTCCCGTTTCCCACAGTGGTCCCTATGTTGCTACCAAGAGTAACTTTTTCAGTGAATGTTTGAGGCTGTACCTCAGGGCTGACCCAGGCATGTTGGGCCCTCTAGAACTTTTTTCCTGAAAGATATGTTATAAATTCACTTATTCTTGGAGAGATCCTCAGACTCTCTTTTCGGTCAGCCATAGTCTTTGTATCCAAGGGAAAGGTCAAAGAGAAAGATAGATAGAGATATAGATATAGATAGAGATAGAGATAGAGATAGATATATACATATAGATAATATAAGAAGATTAGATATAATATAGACATGAAATTTTTCAGTTGGCATCTATAGATGATTATATATCTATATCTGTGTCTCCTTTTATTCTTACTTGTGAAATTAGAGCCATTTCTCAAACCCTCAGTAGGTCTCACACGGGCTGTGCAGCCACACCAGCTTTCCTAGAAGAAATGATCCCAAGAATCTCTATCCCTTGTAAATCAAATCCTATTTTAAGTGAAGGGAGTAGAACTTTTTTGTTAAAGGATCTGTGGCGAATCCTTTGTAAAGTTTATTATTATTAAATTCCTACTAGAAAAGCAGAGATCTGATTATTCTTTCATCTCTACACTGAGGTTTTCTTCTATCAAGGCTCTTGTATATTAAAATGTGCTCAAACGGAGTTGTAGTATCTGTGATAGCTACTAGCTACTGAGAACCTGCTCTGTTCTAAGTATTTTCCACATATTTGCTTATTTAATATTCACAGTAACCCTTTAAGGTAGTATCATGTGCCCCGTTGTACAGAGGAGGAATCTGAAGCACCAAGAAGGGAACTATCAGCCAGAACGTTCTCCGGGGCTCACATGAGGGCCCGGGAATTGAGCCCTGCCCGAGGTGCAGTCAGGCCAATGGTGCTGATAACCATGATCAGCAATTCCGTACAACGTCAGATCCTCAGGAACTATGCTGTGTGCATAAATCAATACCGTTACCATGTCTGGAAATGCTTTGTAACACCGAGAGTCTCGCCCTGTTGCTGTTGATGTTGCTGTCTGGATTCCGTGTGCATCCCACGTGTCTGCAGCCTGGTCCAGGGGCACAGGGACTGCACCTTGAAACCCCTAACACGTGCACCTCGAAACCATTCCCTCCGGCTCCCAGGGATTGGTGCTGTGGGACAGTAACCACACCTCTGTCATGTTGTTCTTGTCCCCCCGACTTCCCAGCCTCTGAACAAAGCCAACTCTTTCTCCAACAAAATACAAAACTTCCCATGCTGGTCAACTCATAAGAAAGGCCCCGGGGGGACACCCACCAGCCAGTCCTGGAAATAGCTGTCCCCGATGCTCAGGCTGAGTTTAATAGGAACATCCTGATGGAAAAGGGGAGGGAAAGAAAGCAGTGGCATGAGTACTAGTCTAGAACTAAACTAGTCACAGTATTTGAATCTAAATTAGAAAAAAAAAAAATTCCAACTCTCAAATTCTGGGATTCTGTGCTCTGCATTTTTTTTTTTCAGTTTCTGAGGTCCCATGATTTTTATCTCAGCTGGTATATATGCCATAAAAATATTAAGTAAAGAGACAGCTGTGTCCTCTCCTCTCCAATAGCTACAGCTGTTCTCCTGACAAGCTTATTCTTGGGTGCAATAAAAATGATAATTGTGGCTATTATTATTTTCAGTTATTAAGGTTTTTAACACCCAATCTATGAACTCAGAAACTTGGGGTTTTCTTTTCCAAGCGAGTATTACTTATGCGGGGCAGTTTTTGTCCTGTGATTGGTTATAAACTGCTGAGCTCAACCCTTTGGACAAGGTGAAACTCCCTTGGGGGTCGAGGGGCAGGTGTAATCCCATTTCCAACTTGCTTCCTTTCCCTGCTTGGGTTGTCAGATTCCACCTCATGAAATAGCTGTGCTCCTAAGAAGTTGGCTGTAAGACAAACCCTGTTAGATAAATCATAACGTCCTCATTGATCTACATCTTTAAATTAAGAATGCACTCCTCTAAGGAAATAATTGGCCCCAAGACTAAATATAAATTATACTAAACACTCAATAAACCTTTTAAAATCACATATTTAGAGAAAGTCTGTTTTGTTAGAACACTAATAGTGATGATATTTTTTAAAGTTGGGAAATACAAATATTGTGCTAAAAACAATTACCATAAGTGACACCGCCTTGGGAATAGAGCCACACGAAGATTAGGTGAGCAACACGGAGCTCGTCACTTTTTTCCCCTTTTAATTGAACTCAGCCTGTAGTTCTCCAGTCTATCATTTAATTAATAGGAAGCTGACAAATTTTGGATTATGTAAACTACCTTCCTAGGTGCCTTGAGAGCCAGAGAGATCCAAGATTGGTCCTCCCTCCAGAGTTTCATTTCCATTGGAAAATCAGACCAGTGCAAACAGCATAAAAGAACCGGCCACCAAAAAATGCTATTGTAGTTGCAGGGGCTGTGGGCCAGACATCGGGAGACCCCGAGGTGGTCCGTCACTAAGCAGATGTGAACTCTCCTGCACTGCAGGTTCCCACATTAAGATACAAGGATGTAATGATATTGATATGTGGCAATTTCCTAGTAAAATGAAAGCTCCTCATTCCTGAAGATTCTGACTTAATAGGTATGGGTGGGATCTAGAAATCTATATTTAAACAGCTATTCTAGGGAATTCTACTGAAGTCAGACTATGTCCTAATATAGCAACTATGGAGTTATATGTAACCATTAATGTCTCTTTAAGCTCTCGCGTTTAATTCCCTTCTGGTGTTAAAGCCTAGAAGGGCTCTGCGTGGAACAAGAGCGCAGGATAGCCACGGGCACTGACAGGAGGCAGAAGGGCGTCTGCGAGTTTCCTAAGGCCACCATAACAAAGTAGCCCACACTAGAGGGCGTAAATAACGCCAGGTGCGTTGTCTCTCAGTTCTGAAAGCTCCAAGTCCAAAACCAGGTGTTCGCTGGTGCATGTGCTCTCGACGGCTGTAGGGGCGAATCTTCACTTTGCCTCCTCCAGCTTCTGTGGTTTGCCAGCAATCCCCGGCTCTCCTTGGCTTGTAGGGGCATCGCGGTGGTCCCATGGTGGCCTTCTCCTTGTGTGTCTTCACACGGTCTTCCCTCTGTGCCTGTCAGTGTCCAAATTCCTCCTTTTTATGAAGATACCAATCACACTGGATTAAGGCCCACTCTAATGCCTCATTTTAATTTGATTACCTTTATAAAGACTCTGTTTCCAAATAAGGTCACACTGTGCAGTGTGGAAAGTCAGGGCCTCAGCAGATCTTTTGGGGGACACAGTTCAACCCATATCCGGGAGTTTTCAGGGAAGAATTAGGATCTGAAAGCCAGGTGGTGTCAGCCTCGGTGACAGAAAGAACATAGCTCTCTGAGTGATAGATGCAATCTGTGCAAAAGGAATGATGATGTTTGTCCAGGGTGAAAAATAGCAGGGCCTGGCTCGAAAGCTGTGGCAGCAGTGGTAGGGACAACGGTGGTGACAGTGCTAACACCTGCAAAAATTTATCACGTGCCTTTCACTGTGCCACCTGCATTGCCCGTGCACTCCATCCTCAAGGCACCATTTGAGGTGGGTAACATTATTCTAAGTGAGTTGTAGAGACCAAGCAATGGTGGCGCAGAGGAATAACGTAAGTCAACTCCTCAGGAAGCTTCAAGTAGAGGATTGGGTTTGTCTGATGCCAAGCTTTTGCTTTTTCCCGGGATGACCTGTTGCCTTCCTCACGGCACAGGTGCGAGGTGAGCCGGCATGAGTAGATCGGGCTACTTGTTGAAGGGTTTCTGTAAGGCAGTGGGGTTTGTGTTTGATGTTATAGAAAATAGGGAGCCATTTTTAGTGTCTGGAGAGGCGTGACATGATGGAGGGGGTATTTTAGGAAGATGAACGTGTCATTTCCATCGAGGGATGTGTTTTCTTTGGAAAAGAAAGACTTACAAATGAGAAGCTATTGACCATGAAGGGTTTCTTTTCATAGGATTTTATCAGGTGATTTGCTCCTTTCCCCGCTGGTAAGTCTTAACCAAGAATTTCCTTTAGCACTTTAAATGCACTTTAAAGTATGCTCTGCTTATCTGTTTTTTCCCCCAATATTCTTTGTAAGTTCCTCATATGAGTGATAAAGCATTGATCATTTACAGCCAGAGCACAATTGCTGTTTCAAAGAAAACTCTCCTTGAATCATTAACTCTATAAATTCAATCATCACCTCTGTAAATTTCAGTTTAGGTTTTGTTGTTGTTGTTGTTCTTTAATTCTTCATTTGTTTTAAGCAGCAACTATAGGAATTTCATTTCTGGTGGTTCAGAGTTTAATTTGTTATGTTACTGATCTTTTTCTCTCTGTTTTTGCTGTCCATGCTTCTCCTACAGAAAAAAAAAAAAAACTATTTGAGGATAAAGGGGAAAATAATAACAATGAAACCTAAAATGTACAAAGCATTTTACTATACAAATTACTTTTCATGTACCTTACCCAATTTAATCAGAAAGTAGACATGTAACAATTGGTGAGCAGTAGAATCATTGTGGTTTTTCTATAATTTCTACATTTGGTCTGAAGAACATATGATAGTAAAATTAAGCCTCATTGCTTTTTGCAGGATGACTTAAGTGTAAATCCCTTCCCTCTGGTAATAGAAATCTGGATCGATGCAGAACATACGGCTTCTCCAAATCTTAAGCCATCCAACTTCCTTTCCTACATAAGATTGCCTGATATTCACGTACAAAATTACACATACACTAATACACCTATTGCCACTTGATGAATTCTTGATTGTGATTACCCTAGGATTTATGTACTTGCTTTTGAGTCCTATAATCCCCTGGACTTGCTTCTCTTTTGGACGTCCATATAACAAGTTCATCCAAGCTGGGTCCTTGTAAGTCTTGCTGTGGTCACACAAGAACGTATTTGGATGGTGAAATTAAAGCGGATGCATGGCCTCTAGTTGGAGGCAAGGACAAGAGATGTAGAGACCCCCGTGTCCTTTAGTTTCCTTGCTTTGGTGGTACAGTGCACAGCCTCCCAGGAGATGTGAGCTTCTACCAATCACTGCTCTGACACCGGAGCTCAGTCCAGAAACAGCTGTCCAGAGCTAATTTATTTCCTAATGCTACGGCACTGTTAATCTATAAATTACATTGGTAATTCGAGCTATTATTAATTTCAGATGGTGTAGGGCAAGTCTAATTAAAATATGACACCAATTGCCACACATATGTACCAAGGACTACTATTTAAAATTAATGGGAATATTAAGTGTGACACTAGACTCAGAGATGCTTTGCACAGTAATTATAGCATTCTAGCTGGGAACGATCTGACAAATGTAGGCTTGAGGTTTGTAAAAAATAAACAATGACAACATAGAAAGAATTACAACTTCTTCGTGTAAATCTTTCCTTCTTATTTCCTCCACTCTTCCTCAAATCACGGTTAGTACTTCTCCCCCTAAAGATGCTTACAAACAATAGCAAAAAAGCTACTGTTGTGTTGTTAATTAGAAGTTTCTTGCCATTTGGGACTGTGAGGCTCTGGAGGTTAATGTTGATTGTCCTCTCCATAGCCTGGACTTTTGGGCCCTGTTTTCTATGTGTTCCTGGTTCTTGTGAATTTTGGTTGCTTTCTGTAACAGATACAGGCTGTTCTTTTGCTCTCCTGTAGGTAGTAAAGGCACGAGAGTGTCTACCCATATATAATGTGGGTTCCGTGTGGCAGGAAGAAGTGTGAGGAAATGCTCAGGTTGGGCTTGATGGTGGCACAGACTTCTCATGACCAAGGAGTGGTGGCAGTGGTGGGCAGGTTGTGGCCCTTCTTGACAAGATGGTCATTTTCTAATTGCTGTCATTGTTATGTCTATTGTTATCTTGACAAAGATGGTTACCTTAGGATAAATACAATGGTAACTTTACATACCATATCTATCGTTCCTTGTATTATATTAGTTTCTTACTGTTGTCATTTTCATGCTTTGGATCAGCAGATCCATGTGGCATTATGGGGGGGTCTTATCACCCGGAGAGAAATGTTCCTTTCTTTCCTTTACTCGTGTGGGCCACTCATGATAAAATAGTTTCACTCCACCTGAGTCTGTGCTTCCCAGCAGATTATAGACTTACTTTCTAAAGCAACAGGTGTGCTGCATGTGAGAGTTTTGATTGCTTTTGTGTGTGTGTGTATATATATATATGTTTTCATTTGTTACCCCAAACAACCCTGTGAGGTTATAGGACTGTATGTACAACATGCCTGCAAAATGTCTCTTAGTTGCCAGGGACAGTCTCAACTTATGCTTATTGTCCCAGAGAAACTATTAATGGTTCCCCTTTTACTCTTAAAGTATCCCAGTTTACATGATAAAATATGTCATTATGCTAGCTATCTTTACTTAACAGAGAAGGCAGAATAATGCTGGGATGTAAACAGTTCCTTTTGTTCTCCCTTGCCTTTCCACAAGTAGGCTAAAGTTCAGGGTGACTAAGGGAGAAAACGGTGAAATCAGTCTACTAGGCTTTAACCTTATGGTTTGCATAAGCCAGTGCTCATGGCTAGTGCTCAGGTAGGAAGCCAGTAGGTAGCGGGTTGTTATTATTCACAATTTTTCAACAGAGAAACTGCATCTCAGGGCAGCGACATGACAGGGTAAGGTTTGCTACCACGTCTTCTTGCTCTTCACTTTCTTCCGTATTTGTGGTTAAAGCGTGGTGTCCTTGTTGTTGGTTTATCTTCAGGATCTCTACACAAGAGCTCTAGCAGATCAAAGTTTAGAAAACTGATCTTTGCTTATTTTATTGATTGTCTAAATCTAAAACCACGAGTTTGAATTTATTTTGTCAGTGTCTCCACTGCCTTTTGTGGCTCGTGTGTGTGTGTGTGTGTGTGTGTGTGTGTGTGTGTGTGTAACTGCTAGTGTGGTATTTTTAATTGACCCATGGTCTGGGATGCGGTGATCAGCTCTAGACTTCAAGGTTCAGCCTCAATGATACCTTGAAATCAGAAAGAGTTCATATTCACCTATAGTGCCTAACTTAGACCCCAGAGCCCCACTGCATGGTAAGATTCGGGCAGTGTAAATGTCAAAATTATTAATCACTTATGGAGGACCAGTAATTCTCCAGGCTCTGTGTTCAGTCTAGGTAGGAGCACAAACATCTCAGCTGGTCCACTGGGGAACTAAAGGAAAGTTGATGATGGAAGAAGTAGAAGGGCGGGGAGTGGGGGAAGGAGAATGGGCATCGTTCTCAAGAACGGAAACTTAGAAATGGCACAATTCTCTGCAGACGTAACCATTTTATGCTTTGTTTTCTAAGTTTATACCTTTGGCATTTTGTTTTGTTTTTTTCTCACCACACCTTCTCCTGCAGCCGTGGGCTTTGTGAGTGAAGACGAATACCTGGAAATCCAGGGCATCACGCGGGAGCAGTCGGGGGACTACGAGTGCAGTGCCTCCAACGATGTGGCTGCACCAGTGGTCCGAAGAGTAAAGGTCACCGTGAACTGTAAGTGGTCTCAGGACCCCGACCCTGCGTGTGCGTGAGGCAGGCTGCTGTCATGGCCACAGCGAAGAACATAACAATAAAAAAAAAAAATTAATCAAGTAAAAAAAAAAAGAGAGAAACAATTCCAAATTCTAGTTTAAAAAAAAAAATGCAGCTGAAATTTAATATAATCCCAAACTTGACTTATATTCCTGGAAGATCATTAAATGGCCTTCAATGCATAATTTATAGAAATGCATCTTTGAATCCCAATTTTTCCCATACTTTGCTCATAATGTTTCCAAGCTCCTCCCTCTTTAGCCCAGTCAAGTCCACAGTGGGGAGCAAAATACCTTGTGTGTAAAGGAAATTAATGATATATTTATGGAAATTTATGGTACATATTTATGGTATACTTATGTGATCTCATACTTTTGTGATTACATGTTGATACACAAAGGACACATTCATACTTTAAATATAAATAAACATACACATATTACAGGATGCATCTCAAAACCTGATTTTGACTAACAGAGGTACAGAATCCAAAAAGTTTGGAGGCCAATCCTCTAGACCCCTCATTCTCTCTTATCAACCACCCAGATTCTCTCTGACATTGACCCTCCTCCACTTCCCCACCTGTCTTTCATGCTCTCTTCTCTTGATTCCTCATAGTATACATTGACTCAGTTCTGTATGACATATTGAAAGTTTTTTTCTGCTGTGCTCATTTCAGGAAGTCTTACAACAGGATAGAACCCAAGAACTAAACCAGTAGACAAGAAACCTTTCCCTTTCAAAACTTGCGGGTGGAGGTGTGGAAAGAATATTGTGCCTTGGTGATTACTCATTAATATTTTTCTTTCTGTTACAATTAGAACCTCCTTAATACACAGCACTTTAAGAAGCAAGGAAATAGGTATAACAATGCTATGGTTTTTAATATCAAAATGTGTACCACCAATATTTTTAAAAGAATTTGAAATGACTTGCAGTTAATAAAAATTAACCTGAAAAGTAAGGGGATATGCACAAAGAGAAAAACTGATTTAGGACAATAAGTGAAAGCTAGGGATAAATGAACACAGGAAATATATACCTCAAGGAGGGGAGATGCAGGTGCAGAATTTGGCTTTGAGTTGTGAAATCAAAGTGGGAGACAACATCTGCTTTAAGGTTTATGTCCATAAGATGAAAGCAAACCCATTGCTTGGGAGAAACACTGCTTTTCCTGGTACTGAGACCCAAGAGAAATTTCTCTTTAGTGTCTCCACAAATAGATCACTTTGAGATATAGTCAACAACATCACGCACGGTATTTCTGCAATAAATAGAATGCCAAGTTTATTATGGCTGTTTTTCATAATGCACTTCAATGCAAACTGTTGGAATTGCCAAGGGTAGTTAGATAAAGACTTGAAATGAACGCAGGCCAAGTTTATAGGTCTAGTTTGGTCCGGCTGGATTCGGGGATCCATTTTAGGATGCCTGGAAGAATGACTGATCGGTCTAGGCTTCAGGCAATTCTCCATGAACATTATTTCTTGCAACTGAGCTTTTGATGGGAATTGAATTGTTCGAGGTTATAGACTTTGGCAAGAACCCGGTGTGCAGAAATTCTGTAAGGCTGATTAAAGGAGTGTAGGGTTGATGGGCTGGCATTCCCTTATGAAAGTTAAAAAGTTTAAACTGGAAATATGCCCGAATACTTGGTCATTCCACCTCTGCACAGAGGGAAACAGCAACCATACATACTAGGAAGACAAGCTTTTCCTTAGCACCGTGTTGAATGGTTTCACTCTCTGGCTAACTCGTCTATCAATTTGTCAGCTCTAGCAAGCAGAGTAGAGCAGGGAGTAAACACCAAAACCAGTAGATGAGGCAGCCCGCCTCATTTTAGGATGCATTTTAAAATGCTACAGCACAGCTTCTCTCTGCAGACCCGCCGTACATTTCAGAAGCTAAGGGGACAGGCGTCCCCGTGGGACAGAAGGGAACACTGCAGTGTGAGGCCTCAGCTGTTCCCTCCGCAGAATTCCAGTGGTACAAGGATGACAAAAGGTAAAGACACCCTCCCTACCTCCCTGCCCCCAAGGAGAAGAAAGTTTTTCCAGCTTCCTGTTTCCAGATGTTTATGCATGAATCTCTGAACAATCTTCTTCTAGTTCCAACTAGCTATCAAGGTGGGGGGGGGGGTTCTGATTATTCATGATTTCCAGCTCTGTTTTTAACATTTCCATGTAGAGTTAGCCCTCGCCAATCAACGGGCCTGAAAGAAAACATTGTTTTAGGAAAGCAAAATCTCAAAGAAGGGCCACCAGAAGCATCACAAGTCCTGTGAATGTTTTTTTTATAGGGCAAGAAAATAATGGGTTCTGCCTGAAGCTATTTTTAACACACTCTCAGGCTTGCATTAAGAACGTGGGAATGTTCACGGGGCGCTGGGAGTAGCCAACAAGTTAGCAGGTCTCCAGTTCAGTTCCGGACACCATCGGTGGTGGTGGATAAAAGAGTCCGTGACCCGATTTAGGCTTCCCTTTGTGTCCGGGCTGTTCTTTCAAGGTAAAAGAAAAGAAAGGGGACTATTTCTTTCCCTCCCATTGTTGCAGCCATCATCAGGATCTCTGTTGTGATTCAGGGAAGATTGTCATTTGCGAGGAGTTACCAAATGGCGAGTTAGCACAGGGTTCAGCAGCTCAGAACAGCCAGGCAACCTGACAATTACTGTGATCAAAGAGCTATTTTAAAGTGGATGAACAATGAATAAATGTGCAAGAGCTGTCCATGTTCAAAACGCTTTGATAAAAATGGGGAGGGGGTGATGCAACACTGTCCGAGGTGCATATGGGGTGGAGGAGGAGGGAGCTCCGGGGGCCTAGAAGCTGGGAAGAAAAACAGCCCAAGGGGGATTGTGAGAAGGGGGACACGGAGCAGGTCCAGGCCATCAGTGACCCAGCTGTTGCCCGCACTACTTAGAACATCTCCAGTGCACCGTGGGTGCCTTTCTTTATGAGGTCGGTGAGGCACCAAAAGCTCTCCCAGTCTTGGAATCACGTGACTCCGTCGTAAGCTTCATCGTGTCCTATCATGATTCTTCCAAGTGAGAAGCAGTGCTTTTCCATCTTGAAGTACAAAGCCTGGCAGCAACTTGGCAATGTGTATCCTATTCACCTGGCCCATTTTAGAGATGAAAGACATGAGGTAAAAGGAAGAAAAGCAAACACATGAAGAGGTGAGAAGAAAGAGCTGGCTTTCCCCTCTTCTTCTCAGAACTCAGAATCAAGCTGAAGGGAGTAACATTTTCCCAATAAATAAGCATTTTCTTGCAAGTCCTGCTTCCCTGGTCCCTCTGCCTTCCCACTGAAGGACCCCCTATGTGAAAGTCTGGTATCCGAAAAAACAATAACAAAAAACGTGTATCTGGGTCTTCCCCTAATCAGACGCATCCTATTTTTTAAAAATTCTTTATGGGAGAAAAATGTAAGCACAAATGTAGGGGAAAGTGAGATCTTAAAATATGTGGAGGAAAGTAGAGCCGTCCATAGACAGAAACGGCCAGTGGTGAGAAAAAATGAAAAGACAGCCCCGCTTTGCACCCTCTGTGTCGTAGCAGGGGCTCCTGTGTACGCATTAATTTCCCAGGAGGGGACAGCCCGGTGGCATCCCCAGGGTGGTTTCAGAACCCCCTGGCTCAGGCAGCCTTGATTCCTCCACTGTCCAAGCTCTTCTCATGGGGGCTCCTTTCTCCCCTTTAATTGATTATGGTCAGTTTTCCATATGTTCCTCATTTATTGATTTCCAGTGTTCTCCCACTGGAGTGGAGTTGTCTGTCCTCCTGACACCCAGCTCGGCAAGAACAGCTCTGGCTCTGAGGTCCTCGTCGCTGCCATTCCTTCCTGTGCCCCTGAGGCTGGCAGGCAACCTCCTCCAGGTGGCTCCCCATGGAGGAAGGAGCAGCTCTACCCTAGCTCCATTCCCAGTGACATGAGCGGACTTCCGAGGCAAATCAAAGGAGTCTATATAATGGGGACAGGCAGTTTTCTCAAAATTTACAGTAGAAGCCTCTTTTATGTATGTCCTAGCACTTCTCAACTGCACGCCACTGTGTGTGTCATCAATCAAAGGGAGAGGAACTGGGGTGCTGTACTTACTAAGAGCCACCCATCCACGGGGGCATGAGCCAACGAAAAGCCTCAGGTTCATTAAAAACCTGAAGCCTGGGAGCAGTATGGGATGGGGAAATGTGTGACCACACAGAGAAGAGGCAAGTATGTCATCCCAGAAGCTGCAAAGTGCTGCAAAGCGCCGCTCGCCACCCCATCCTGCTTTTAGCTAAAGACGTTTCAGAGCTGTCAAGCAGGAACCTGCTTCGGGTAAGTGTCTCTCCCCACTGCAGAGCTGAAATCTAATTCACAGCTTGGTTCTGATGTGAAGGCTTCCTCCCCAGCCCAGGAATGGCGTCAAAATGGCAAATGGGATCAATGCACTTGACTAGCTCTTGAAAACCTCCTGGTGGGCGGGCTTGTAGAGCCTTCTTTGGACAGCACCCCCTAGAGGATCAATATCTACATAACAAGCTGGAAATATAACAGCAGCGTCTGGAAGCACAGCCGGATGCCTCATTCCGTTCCTACAGTGCTCACATTTTAATGAAGTCCGTGGACTCAGGCCAGTTCACTGCCCCTAGCTTATGAGAGAGAAAGGCTCCCAGAGGAAAATCTACATAATGAAAAACAAGCAAGTTCCTCCACCCATCCTTCTGACTTCCCAGGAGACAGATATTAAGCGAGAACTGAAGCCAGAGCCTGACTTTCTCTTCTGATCAGGGTTGGGGTGGCAGAGAGAAACATCCTGTAGTCCTACAGGAACAACGTCTTCTGATGATGACAAAGCAGCTGTCCTCTGTGCCAAAAACATGTTGGGACCCAGGAACAGGCGGGAGGTCTTGATGTCTGACTCCACAGAAATTAAGTATATTGAATAACATTTTATAGTTTATGGAGCATTTTCTCTTCATTGTCTTGCTGGGCTTCACTTCCTATTCTGCCTTGAATATTGTCTTTCTTAGTTTGATGACTCTGAAACCAGCCATTGACCCCAATTCCTGTCCCCTGTGCCTTGACATTGTTTATTTCTTACACATCCTGCCCCAGCGAAGCCCTAAACCATGTTCCCTGAGATCCTCCATTCAGAAGGATTTTTCCCCCTAACATTTATCTTTCCCATAGCATAGGCTCAGCTTCTGGGCAAGGAAGACAAATGATTTCAGAGAAAGTAAAAGGTTGGCTTAAAGCCCATTCTCTGAAATAGGACATTCCAGAGTTTTTAAAAGGAAGAGGGTTGGTCTCATAATTTCTATGTAGACATGCAATGGTAGTAAGAATTTTTGCTGACGCATCCTGAAATAGAGGATATGACCCCACAATCCCTAAGCAGTGTTCTCCCTACCCTCTCCATCTCCTATCTATGGCTTTAGCAGGTATATCTGTTTTCCCCACTCACCTTCTGTGGCCTTTCTTTAGTGGCCCCTACCACAAATGCGAGCCCTTGTGGCCTATTGGACTGCCATAATGGATTGCTCAGGGAGACCATCCAGGCTCTATAAGGTCAGATTCTTAGGAATCTATAATCCTTTCTAGACCAAGTTATTATAATACTCTGGGCAGACCACCTCTCCCAAGCCCTTCAGAGTACACTGCTGTAAAAGTGATCCCCGATTTTTGTATTCTATTCACCACCAAAAATAAGCTATTATCTGCAAGTTCATAAAAGAACATTTATCACCCAGGTGTTGAAAACACTTTGTCCTTTCAAACCCCTCAAGTTCTTCTCTTTGAAGATTAAGGGTTTTTTTAAAATTATTTATAGTTGCCATCATCATCATTTTCATTAGCCTTATCATCAACATCAATTAAGTGCACACATGGAGCCCTACTGTCTGAATATCACACAACTGGAACTTTCGAGGTATTGAAGGCACCTGCCTTCAGAGAACTTGGTGAATATCTGTAGTGCCACGAGTGTCTCCAGACACATGCATAAAAATAGAAAAATACAATTATTGGTCATTGTGTGTGAACTTGCATTAGTTGAGTGGGGAAAAAAGTAGTCATCATGATGTCAGAAAGGGGGCAATAAGAAGATCACTAATTCCAGAGTCTGTCTTCCCCCTATAAGAAAAATATAACCATCTCCTTTTTTCTCCTTTTTTGTCTCTCTCTTGTTGGTCTCAGACTGGTTGAAGGAAAGAAGGGGGTCAAAGTGGAAAACAGACCTTTTCTCTCAAAACTCATCTTCTTCAATGTCTCGGAGCACGACTATGGGAACTACACCTGTGTGGCCTCCAATAAGTTGGGCCACACCAATGCCAGCATCATGCTATTTGGTAAGACTGAGCCCCGAGCTGGGCAGTGAAAGCAGGAAAGGGTCCTGTGGGACAAAAGGAGTCAGAAGGAACAGCCAGGGTGAGGTGGCAAGTGTAAGAGAATCAGGAGAAGCTGGACAGGAATTAGTGAAAAGAGAGAGGAGGGGGAGTGAGAGAGAGAGAGAGAGAGAGAGAGAATGCTAGTGCATGGATGGGTACCGCTAGCAGGGAAAAAAATGAGAAAGAATGTTCATGCTTCATTTTGTAGTGGGCAAAACCCTGAGGCAGGAGGACAGGATGTAGGGATGATGAAGTGACATTTAATTTTTTCTCTTCAAGAGCTCCTCAACTGACAAGGGATGGGGGGTTCTAATTGGGTACAATAGCAAAGCACTCGGAGAGGAACATTCACTATTTCAATACTTTGTTCACTAGAGTCCTGTAAAATGTTACCATTTCTGAACCTTTTCCTGGCTGTTGGGATGTAGGAGAAACTGGATTCTATTTGTAAAAGTAGAATCATAGGCCTTGGGATCCTGAATATTAGCTTCAGAGGGAGAATTCTCAAAGGAAATAGGGATTTCCCCAGCTCTTCATTTGTATCAAAGGGTGTTGTCTGACTGGATTAAGATATATTTGTCCAACCAAGCCACCATCCTGACAGAAGTCACATAGTCATTCATGCATTAATTCATTAAACAATGGTTTATTGAGGGACTGATGTGGGCACAGCAAATCGCTCTGCCTTCCTTACATATCTGGCAACTATATTGGTGCCAGAAGCAAGTAAAGAAAGCAAACAAACAAGCTCCCCTTTAAACCCTGGATGTGTCAAACAATGCCACAGAAGTGAGCTGGATATGTAGGTCTGTGTCATCCGCTAGGACTCCAGGTATCCAGGGATGACTTGCATCCCTTGGTAGATGCAGATTCACCTTGCAGGCCACAATTGAGGGGAAAATTCCTCCATACCCTCACAGGCTCAGGTAGCTTGGAATTTTTCAAATCCATTCCCCTAATCTCCCATGGTAGCAAGCACGCTTGAATATGATGGCGAGGGAAAGCGAGGAAGTTAACAGATAATTAGCAAGAACATAAATTCCTTTTACTCTGAGAACTCCCGGAAAATCCCATTAGCTTCAACTACCTCACCCTCACCCCCAGCCCCTACCGCATCCCTCCACAGCACATTGTATCCGACCTGCCCTGAATAACCCACCTGTGTGGCTCCATTGTCCCGTCTCGGCTTCCAAATCACATTCGGCCCCCCCCTTCTATCCAGCACGTAAAACAAAGCCCAGCTTTATCCAAGGGGGCTGGGAAGGGGAAGGCTGCCCTTGATCCCAGAGCTGGTAGCTCAGAATGGACAGAGCTGTGATTAGAGTGATTGATCTGTCTGACATCTCTCACACAGGGATAGTCATAATTGCCCCTCACATTTGTCAGGCCTTTTTGGCTTTCTGGCAGGCGTCTCTCTGCAGAAACAGAAGGGCCAGGATTATAAAGGAATAGATCCCCCCTTCCTTGGCCTTGCAAATCTGAGGCTCTCCTAGCGGTACTGTCCACCCCTCCCCAGGCCTGCCCCCCGCCCACAGTAGCCCTCATTCCTATAAACAGTCTTCCTCCTCCTCTGACCTCCTCATTCTTCTGATTTGGATGCATGACATGGTTTTGCAATTGGCTTTATCACTACTGTGTAATTCCCTGGCCTCTTCCCCTTAAGCCATCTGAAGATGAGAACAGGGAGAAGGCACAAACTTTGAGAGTGAAATAGCTGGTGTTTGTGAGAAGGAATGCAGTAAAGCATGTGCCATAAATCTGCTCTTCTCAGCAGACCCCTGCGTGGCAATTAGAACCTCTGCCTCCCCACCTTTGGTCTGTCTGTATTCACCGTGTGTGTCATTGGGACGTTCCTCCACTTGCCAGCCCTCTGGAGTCCAGGATTCTCTAAAAAAAAAAAAAAAAAATACATGGAAAAGTGACAGTATGCATTCAGATAAGTTTAGAAAGACTGGGTCAACCAAGATGAATGGAGTACACGTGGGAATGTTCTTTAATGTAGAGATCTCCAAGCTTTTCTTCACATGCTAATTCTCTAAGAGGGAGAAAAAGCATGGAGCAATTTCTAAAATTAATCCAACAGAAAGCAATTTTCAAGCCTCAAATGAGAGGCAATTTGTGAGGAGCCCATCACCGAAATGCCCCATGGCTGACATAGTTCCATGGAACTGGTCAAATGTCATTAGTGTGCAAGGTGGGTGTTTCCACCCCACTGGCTCTCGCTGAGGTTTAGTCCAGACATGGCAGTCCCAAAATTCATGATGGAGGCCCACCATCAATCACAAATACAAACTTATACTGGAGTTTTCCATGTCATCTCCCATTATCAGCAGACCCTCAGCCCAGACCCATCAAGCAGACTGTGGCGATGGGAAAGCAGCATTTGTGTTATGCTAATCGTGAACTTTGTGATGCAGTCCATTCTCCTATAGCATCACAGAAAGCCAGCTACGTTATCACCATTTTGCTACCACCTTTCACACAAACTGCGTGCCCTCATCATGTGACCTGAACGTTGGAAAGTGAGGAGTACTGTGCAAAGAGGCTCCATCATGGCCATATCCAAATGCAGCAGGGTCATCCTTCCTATCATGAACCAGTAGTGTCCTGAGCATCTGCTCCCTAAGACTGCAGGGATTGCAGGGTTCCCAGAACGCCAAATCATGGTGGTTCTTGGCGCCATCTTGTTCCCGCTGTGGTGCTATGGGATCAGAAATTACTGTTCTTCGTCTCCCGAAGTGAGACAATGGGGGTAAGATGTGGGACAGAAACCTCACCTGGAAAGGGACTTTGGTCCTTTGTTACCACGTCAGCCCCCCACCTCTGGGAAATGTATGAGTGGCCAGTTCCCTCACTTTCCAACCATCACATCCGAGGATGGAAGCATAAGGCACATTAGTGTTTCTCATGATGCATCTTGTCCTACCACCTTTGGTTTTTGTGTCTTCCTTTATTTATCCATTCCCCCAGAAATGTATGTGAAAGGCAGTATACAAACTATATATGACAAATATATAGCGGCTGTATATAATATATGTGTTTGTTTTCATTTTTCTCTCCTGTATGTCCCTCACCCGATTTAGAACTAAATGAGCCTACAAGCTCAACTTTGTTGCAAGGTCAGTATCCCCCTTGCTTTATGGTTTTTCTCCCCTTTCCTTCCTCCCAGAGTCCCCCTCTCCCCTCCCCCACCCCACATTACCTATCTGTGAAGTTGCTTAGAAGATGCTTGCAAAAGCTGAGGAGGTCACTGGAGCTGATGGAGCTCCAGGGGTAGCTCTCCTCTCTCTGCTCACACCTAGCCCACACTTCCCCAGAAGGGCCAGGTGGGGGAAAAGAAAAGAAACACCATTAACTTCTCAAAGCCTAGAGATCTGTGTAAAGGTCAAAGATAGAGAGCATGAGTCTGAACCAATAGGAAGACAGTCCAACCCACCGAGCAATTTTCATAGCAAGAATCCTATCAGTGGGCCCTGAGCAACAGAAGAAAACACTGTGTGCATGAAGATTTAAGTATTCCCTAAAATGCATCAGCTGGTTCAAAATGCATCAGCACCCCTCCCTTTACGTCCTATTCCATTTAGAGGTTCTCTAAGAAAGGCAGGTAGGGAGGGTGCAGCATGCATGACAGTCAGAACAATGACCTGGAATGGGATGCCGCTGAGATCAAGTTCAGAGCATGACAATTAGTAGTTCTGTGCTCTAGAGCAAGTCACTAAACGTTATTGAGACTCAATTTCCTCTTCTATAAAATAGAATTGATCTGCCTTATCTACCTTAGAGTTGTTCCAGCATTCAGCTGAAACTGCATAGTAAAAAGGCTTTGGAAACTGTCAGGTGCATTTTGAATTATTCCAGTCCAAACCCCAGATGCAGACTGAAAGACAGGAATTTCCCTCAGTGCCACGTCAGAGCTCTTCTCCCCAGCCCCTTTACGTCCTATTCCACTTCAAGCCCTTCCCCATATACAGCTCCTGCCTCACCGGCCCATCTTTGCACTGCCTTTCCAATTTTCTCAAGGTCCACTAGCCTACCATAAGTGACTCACAAAAGTCCACGAACCTAGCGGAGGTGGTTCACTAAGACTGTGCCTGAGCATTTGGGCAGCAGTGAGCCTGGCCGAGTGGTGGAGTTGAATCCCTGCTGAGTATGCTACAGTTCTCCTCCGAAGGACAGGGCTGACATAGAGTGGCCCAGCTGAAAGGCAGCCGTGAGGCTTTGCCCACCTTCCACCCCAGTGCCTGACCTTTCTCATCTCACCCACCCCCACACCCATCCCCCCGCATCCCTTCCCATCTGGCCATGTGAACACTCAAGGGAGGCCGGCAGTAGACTTGCAAGGTGGGGAAGGAGAAGGAAGGAGATAAATTGCATGTGAAGCTGTTTGACAGATGAGGAAAAATACTTTTATCATGAAAAGATTCAGGGCTACATTCTTCATCTTAGTGATGTAGGGTGCCATAGTGATGCCCCACAAACAGGAAAATGCAACAAAGAAATAGAAAGTAAAAGTGAAGTCAATGGAAGCGTTCAGGTCCAATTTATGATTCAACTTACGTTTATTGAACCCCGGTGCAGGGATAGCCACAGATCTAACTAAAATCAAGAGCGTTAGGAAAGTAGCGAACCATAAATGGTAAAAGGGAGGCATGAGGGACTGGAGCGAAGACAGATGGTGCTACAGGCTGTCCTTTCAGAAGTGACCGAGCTCATTCTGATCACTTAGCTCTTTATTTCCAGAGGGAATAGGAGCTTTTAATATAGGCAGTATCTGCTTAGGAGTTAGTCTTTCCCTAAAGGTGTACTCACCTGATAGAGGGGGCATGATCCCACACCAGTACCAATGATAACAAAACAGAGCAGAAACAAACACATGCCTTCTAGCTGCTGAGCAGGGGCCCATCTTTGCACTGCCTTGCAAGGTCAGTATCCCCCTTGCTTTATGGTTGCAAGGTCAGTATCCCCCTTGCTTTATGGTTTATGCCATAAAGTGGCAGGACACTTTATGACCAGGCCCCACCTGCTGAGACAAAGCTGTCCTGCCTCACTCCTCTCTGCTGCAACCATGAATTTGGGTAAAAGGATCTGTACGCCAGCTCTCTACTCAGATTCTCAGGCTGCTCTCAACCCCACATCCTTCTTGTCGAGCACAGGGCAATGGGTCATTGCCAGAAGTTATAGACTGTAGACATCTGGAATGTTCCAAGATTTGGATTCATGTGGTCTTCAGTATAGCTATTGGACTCTTTTGTACAACCGAAGAATCTTAGAGAAAACAGACCTTGCACTTGGGGCATTTCTCCCATTCATCTATGTTCTTTCTCTCTCTCTCTTTTTTTTTTTTTTTTTTTTTTTTTTTTACCTCCTCCTTTGCTAGTCTCCCACAGAATAGAGAGTCAACTATTTTCTCAGGGAATACCCCTAAGTTATGCTCATCTAATCTCAGAAATACCAAGCAAGATTTATACAAATGCATGGATTTCCACGGACAGGGTACACTTGGCTTTACGAGAAGTTCTAAGCTATCTTGTTACTCGATTCTGGATGGACTAGAGAGATTCTGATAAGAGAATTTCATCCCTCCTCTGCATTTTCTGCCACCCTTGAAGTATTTCTCTGTTCCCCTTTTGCAAGCACAACAGATTGCATGTCACCCTCTCGTATGAATATTTGGTGGTGCAGGACTCCTGCCATGATAAATAAGGACTCGGGGATGCGCCACCATCCCTCACCGAGCTCCCTTGCAGGCAAGTGTGCAGGGACCCACACTGCCAACTCAGCGTCTTGGTAGCTGTTCATTTCCCATCCACTGTCCTTTGTCTTTCATCTCCTAGGCATGAAGTAAGATTTGATGGTATCAGTGGGCTGGGAAAGGTTGGCTGATTAATGCCTGCGAACCTCACAGTAACTGTCAAACCAACTTATTAAAGAATGGGGGAGTAAGTAAACTCTGTGTATCAGGAGGGAAAAACTGCAGCAGAAAAGGTGATCAGTTCTTCCCTGCAGAGGATTAAAGGTAGTTAATTATGCCCAGCCTTCCAGCAATGAGCATTTCTATGACACGTGTGTCTAAACACTGAACATATAAAAAGACGTTCTCTCATCCTCTTTCTGGACAGTGAATATATCCATCCTGGTGTGAAACCAGCTCTCCTCTGCCCACTAGAATCAGACAGAAGCCCCATGCTTACCTCGGTACTTAGATTTAGCTGCAGACATTGGCTTTGGTGGCAAAAAGATCACGTTATGGATTGACCAGAGATACTAACTTAGAGGCTTGAGGGGAGTGTTTCTTTTTTCTTTTTCTTTCTTTCTTTCTTTTTTTTTTTTTGTTGTCTTCTTCTCTTTTCTTTCATTCATTCTTTATTTTGAATATTTTATCCAATTCTACCTGGCTCCTCATTAGTGTATCAACAAAAAGATCACAAATTTCAGTCAAGTTCTTGGCAAGGAAAATACATGCTTGGATTGTCAGAGATCGTTTGTTTTCTTGATAGCCAAGAATGAACTCAGTAACATGAGCTTATGGGTGGCTACAACTCACCTTGAAGGCTCAAACAAGGTCCACACTTCTGCAACCTGGTGCAACAGTGATACCATCTGAAGCATGATATAGAAAACGTGTTAGCATTTCTGCATCTCTCCTTGGTACCAAGTCAAAGGGAGTGGGATGGAGTGCAGCATCAGGGTAAATACAAAGAATATCTTGGCTACATTCCCCCCTCATTGTGGTGATATGTAAGGCGGACAGAAGGACATTTCCGTTAAGTAGAAGTTTTGAAACTTTGCTATCTAGCAAAGCTCAAGGATACATTCTAGCTAAGGCTCAATGTCAAATAGTTCTTTGCCAAGGTGGACACTGAAGAGTACTGACCTTCATTCAGGTAGTGTGTGTTAGAGATTCAGGGAAAAGAGTAGCTGGACGGGGACAATCCAGCTGAAGTTGTTTATAGATCTTTGCCTTACAGAAAATCACAACTGGTATCTAGATCACTGTGGAAACTTACGCTTTCAATTAATTTCTCTTTCTGATAGTTCCAGCAAACCAAACTACCAAGTAGAACCCTCCCCTGTGTCCTTCCTCCAGCAGAGTCTAAATCAGCACCCCAGCAATCAGTGGCTGCCCTCCCCCACACGTAACCTACATCTGCACTGCTTGTGGTTTGGGGTTGAAGGCCTAGAACTACTTTATCATTCCATGAGTCCCTCTTCATTTTCCCTCCTGCCAATCACCCTTCTTCTTGGTACAGAGACTCAAGTCAGTCGTACCTGAGTGAGACACTTCATGAAAATAGCCCCACCTTTGCTTCTGGGTGGGTCTCGAGGCCCCCGTAATCACTCCAAGGGACTGTCCTCGCTACATGGATAGACACCATGGCACCAGCATTCCTGGCTTTTCTCTACCACCTCAACTTGACATCTTCTGTGAATCATGCCTTTGATCTTTGATCATACATCACCCCTTACATCTTTTTCAGAATGGCTTCCCGCATCGTTACTGCCCCCTTTGGTCAAGAGGGATATCCTATCTCAGGTGCCTTGAAAGCATAGATAGAGAGCTTGAAGGCATACATATGTATTCATCTCAAGTAGGTCAGATGTTTTAGTTTAGTTTAGGTTGAATTATATCTAGGTTGTCTTTCCTTCTATATGCAAGGACCTTTGCACAGAGAATGGTATCACTTTGATGCAAAGAATTTCATGCATTTGTTTTTTTTTACTTTATTGAGGTATAATTGACAAATAAAAGTATGTTTAAAGTTTAATCATGTTGATTTGATACACAAACACATTGTGAAAGGATTTTGCATCTTCTCTGCATCCAGGCTGAACAACTGCAGAGACCGCTAGTTAAAGTGGGAAGTAAAATATTCCAGATGGGACCACTTCTGGCCACTTGGGCAGGACATCTACTATTAGCAGGAAAGGCTCTGTGGATTGTTCTGAAGGCTTGAAGCTGATGAAATGTGGGTCTTTTGTGGCCTAATCATCAGAGAAGAGCTGGCATCCCAGTAAATTTCCACAGGCAGGTCTTACCTAGCAAGTGCAAGTGCAGCAGAATAGGTGTGGGTCTTATTGCCTGAGGTTGCACCTCTGGACCAGCTAGCTATAGTCTGAGTCATCCAGGGAGGTCAGGCATCACAGGTCTGGGCCCTCTGGCACAGTGTTTGTAAAACGGGTAGATAAATCCCAAAGTTTTACATCTCAAATGTAGCATGGGCACCTATGTTCAGATTGCTGTAGTATAATCCATTTGTTATCAGCCAATTTTATACTTAAGACCTACAGACTTCAACTAATTAGAGGATAGTCTGGTGGCCAAAGAAAGAAAGTTGTTGTACAAAGAAGTATTTATCGGCTTGGGGCCTCAGGCTCCAAGGTGTACCGAGTCTCCTGCTACGATCAGATGGATGCGTTGGCTCTCATTGGATCAATGATCCAATCTGACCATCATTCATATCCTGCTCCATCCCCCCCCCCCCCCCCACTCCACCTTATGGCAACTTCCCAGCAAAGTGGAGGGCTGCACTAAGGAGAGCTGGCTGTGGTCAAGACAGCAAGAGCCAAGGGCAAAGCAAGTGCCTCTGACTGCTTTCTACCTTAACAGTGGCTTGTTTTTAATTTCTTTTAGAGGTGAAAACTACAACTTTGACCCCTTGGAAAGGTTGGTATATTTATTCCCAGGCATCTCTTCCTGGGTGGGGATGGGTATCCCAAACTCTTCACTTTCTTCCCAGATGCCTTCTCTTCTGAGCTAACCTCAGGAAGCAGCCCAGTGGGATCCTTCCCTGACCTTGGGCCATCTCTGTGCCAGTCTTGATTAACCTGTCTCCAAGGACCTGCCACTCCCCCTGGGTAGCTTCCACCCACAGACGTCTAACTGCTGTTTGCTAGAGGCACTAATGAGCCACGTGCCAGGGCCCAGAGTAGCTGCACGTCTTGGCTGCTCCATACCAGGCTGGCCTCTCCTCACACGCAGATGCTCTTAGACCTTGGCCTTGCATGCTGTCTTTGCTTACCCTGTTCTCTCTTTCTCTCTTCCTCTCTCTCTAACTTGGAGCTGGAAGGGAAGTGATGGGAGGGAGGGGAAAGTGGAAGGAAGGGGGAGGTTCTTGGGTGAGTCACTTGGCTCCGAATAAAACATGTCTTATTTGAGGCTTTCATTCCCACTAGATGTTTCTGATGGATAAATTGACACTCATCACAGTTCTCTGGGACCCTAACTGTCCTGGTAATTAGTCTCTTTAGGCCTCCACAGCTCTCTAATGAGGTAAAGGGAATAAAAGCATCTGAGGCAGAGTGGAGGCGTGGCTGCATGATGAACAGCCCTCATCTGTGTGGCCCGTGTCACCAGGATGGGCGGATGGGCTGAGCTGCTGCTCTGGCCAGAGCAGGCTCTGAGAGGGCCCCGCCCCAGGATGCTGGGATCCACACCTGCCTGGACAAAAGGCCCTCATTTCATGAAATTCTTTCATATGCTGGTGACCGGGGGTAGCCTGTGTAGGCCCCACTTGTCCCAGTGCCCAAGTGGCACGGGCCCCGTGGCCTCACTTCCTCTCCTCTCCTCGTTCTTGGAAGATGTGTGGGTTACACACAGTGGCGGCCCCGAGTTAGTGGAAAGAAAATTGTATTTGGAGACAGAAGTCAAGTGAGCTTGGGGAAGTCAATTAAGCCTTCTGAGGCTAAGTCTCCACATATGAGAGCTGAGGAGAATAATCCTCATCTCGTACCTGAGTGTCTTTGAGGGGGCTGGGACACCCTTCCAACTGCAAGAACTCTTCCCGAAATCCTAATCGATATGGTTTTACTTCTATGTATACTTTCCCTCAACTGTAAGAACTTTCTGTGACTTTTATTGGAAATAGAAAAAGAGGTGAAGAGTGTTTGGAAGAGAAAACTGAGATAAAGAAGAAGGTAGGGAAAGAGTGTTTTGTTTTGTTTTGGTTCAGTTGGTCTTTGCTTTTTTCTCTCAGTAGAATCTTAAGAGAAAGGAAAACACAGAGGCAAAGTAACATGAACACATCAGTATGCATCAAAACATTCTGGTTCCTTCATTCTTTCAATAAACATTTGTTAAATACCTGCCATGGGCCCAGTTAGATAGACCCTGCCCTTAAGGAGCTTGTAACACAGAAGAGGAAATACATGTTAGATAAATAGAGAGAAATATAACACAGATGGTATGTATTTTAAAAGCTGGATGCAAATGATGCTATGGAAGCAAAATAGCAACCAAGTCAAGGAAGGCTGCCTGGAGGAGGTAACTGGGGACCAGAACGGAATCTGGAAGGAGTGATTTGGGTGAAGAGCACTTCAGGCAGGGGGCAGAGGGTATGAGGATGGGAAGGAAAGGGACTTTGGCTCACACACACACACAGTTGTGTGAGCACGCATGTACCTGGCGCCTGTGTGCTTGGGAGGCAGGGAGAAACCAAAGAACTTGTGGCAGGAACAGTGGCTGAGGAGGCAGATGGCAAGCAGATGATGAAATGTAGGGAATGTTCTACCAAGGAGTTGGGAAGTTTTGTAAAGGCTGTAGGAATCACATAGGTTAGTATCATGATGAACGTGGACTCATAGCAACACGGCTCTGGAATTAGCATAAAGAATAGCTTCAAGGGGTCAAGGCCACAGGGAGCAAGGCCCAATCTGTGAACTTTTATGGCAATGGAAAGGAGAGCTGATGCAGAGGACAGCTGGAGTAGTACCCTTGTCTCGATATTTCTCTGGGGTCAACCCCTGTTTCCTCCTCCTTGTGATCAGTTTTGTCCAGGTCATGTTTCCTGGACGTGCCCAAGAGAAGGATGAGTTAGGGTGAGGGGAGAGAATGTGGGGGAGGGGGGCGGGGGCAGGCTGGACATGGTCCCACGCAGTGAGTGACAGTCCCCTGTGGGCCTAGGACAGGAGAGCAGCAGAGAGGCTCTGTGAGCTTGGCCAGGGTAACAATGCAGGCAAGAGGAGGCTCCAGCACACTTGGTGGCCTTTGCCTTTCTTCTGTGGGAAGAGTTTTCTGACACAACAGGTCAGGACCCCTCTCTGCAGGCTCTCTGTGGTGCTTCCCAGCAGGCAACAGAGCCACAAAGGAACTCTGAGGGGCTTAGCAATGAAGCCAAAGACAGGGTGCCCAGAGCGCGCACCTGCAGAGGCTTCCAGCCATTGTGAGGTACCTTGGGGGTTGTTTGCCCACCCACAGCCACCTCCCATGCAGCACGGCGGAAGCCCTGGCTGCAAACACGGTTCTACTTTTCTTACATGGTAATGAAGCTGGGTCCCTGCTGGGCTGTCTGCCTGGCTTGTGGCATTCTCCATTTTCCTCCCTGGCAACTCCCATGAGCTGGGCGGCCCCGAGAGGAGGGAATGCAGGTGGGAAGCCCAGAGCCATGAAATGCAGAGAACTGGCATTTATTCTCTTCTCCTTTACCACAGGGCATCCTCCGAGCCTTGGCCAGGGCTGGAAGTGAGAGTGGGAATGTGCTGGAGGGAGTGGGGGAGTGGGCTGCAAAGCTGTGTGTGCAAGTGTTCAAGAGAGCAAAAGACAGGCAAGAGAAAGAGAGCTAGGCACCAACAGATCCGTGTCTGGCCAGGAGCACTCTGTGCCAGGCAGGCAGAACACCTTTGGAATCCTCGTGCCTTGCGCATGGGAAGATGGAGTGCAGCCACCAGGCCTGTCCCACTTAAACATGGAACCCAGCTCCTCAAAGACCTGCTGGCCCACTGACCTCAGAAACAACCTTTGTGGCTTAGAGTCAGCCTCAGTCGCGGGCAAAGGTCTTGATGTGAAGGATCTTGGAGTGGCCCAGAGCAGCAGGGCTTCCTCCAGGGAGAGAACAGACCACCTCAGCCTAGAAGGCATGGTGAGTGGCTTCTCTCCTGGGGTTCCAAAGAATGCTCTAAGGATAACACAGAGATCGAATATGAAAAAAGGAGTCCTGATGGTGGTTTACATAGAAACATACTAGTTAAATGTTACAAGACAGAGACAATTAGTGATCAATGGTAAATGATAACCATCTCTGAAGTTAAAATGTAAGGCATTGGAGCATAAAAGGAGTGCTCCTTTGTCCCCTATATCCCACTGAGGACTGGGAGAAGGAGTGCATTCCATGACAGATGCCTTTTGTTTTGTGTGGCCCAGAGGTTTACTTCCCAGCTGGGTGGAGAGCAGAATACATGTGTTTTGGGCTTCTTAACATGAGAACCTACACTCCCTGGCCTTGGGAATACTGTGAACCAGACAGCACAGACACATGAGATTGGAAGACCCGGTCCATTTCGAACTCATGACCATCTCTTTAGCCACTGCCCTAGAATCTCTGATTCTAAGACCCAAAGGTCTAGGAATGAAAGTTAGATGGGCAGTGCTTCCAGGCCAGGGGTTCTGGGACATGACGGAATCATCCTGTATGGAATCGAGAAAGCCTGGTTTGATGCTGATCGGCCTTAGCCAGAAATGTCTCTGATTCTTAGCATCCAAGTCAGACAAGCACATTCTGGCTTTGTTTCTTGACCCCAGTGTGGACATGGCCCAGTGTGGACAGAGCTTTAAATACCTCTGTTAAATTCAGGGCAACAGAGCCTTCCAGAGCAAGTCCAATCTGACAAGGTGCCCCACTGCATTAGGTACCCAACACATCTGAGCCTCCAAACTTGTGTGTACTGTCCATGAATCATGCTCCATTTGTTACAGGCATTCTTGGCCAGAACGCTTATGTTTCAAAGAATAGAGAAACTGCTGGGAAATTCCATGCACCTCATGGTTTCCTTGCCTCCTGCATTTGGTCCTGTCTCCCAAGAGTATCTGTCTGCAGTGAGGTGCGCCTCTCACCCGCAGATGTACACGGCGGCAGGCTGTGCATCCTAGTGTCCACATAAGCCTTCCCTCACTTGCAGGTACACAGCAAAAGGCTACCTATTTCCTTACTTCATGCCACCTCGATGTCCAGCGGGCTGGTTCTGGTCTTTCAGGGACGGGATACTTGAGCTAGCGCTGCTGTGACCTCGTCCAGATGGGGAAGAGGCCAAGTGCTGCAGGTGGAAGCCCAGTGCCTGGCCCGAGATAGAGTGATTGACAGAATGGACGCTGAGTCCGACGCAACAGCAGAGGGGAGACAGATTGTTGTGTCCAGCGGGTCCTTCCCTGCACAACAGAGCGAGCTGCTAGAGGGTTATGTGCGTGTTCAAGGCAGGGACTGCTCAGAAGTGGTCAGATGATGATGCAGACACTACAAGGGTCGCACTTCCTCGAAGCTCTTTATAGAATATGGATTAATTCTGCCACCTTCTTCTTGCACTTGACCTGAGCCATGGCCTTAACACGTTACCACACAGCAAAGGAGTCGTGACCACCAGCACACTTGAACCTGAGCCTCGTGTTCTCTCGTGCAAAGGAAAGCTCCCCATTATATAGTGTGCATCCACGGGATCCAAGCTGTGCAAGGTTATTTCTAGTGCCCCCCCCCCCCCCCACGTATGGAGCAGGAACATGAAATGTCCCAGTTAGAGGGTGATCGGGTGACAGATGGTCCCTCTTAGACCAGGCGGCCCATGACGAGTGTGCTCTCTCCACAGGCCCCGGCGCAGTCAGCGAAGTGAACAACGGGACGTCGAGGAGGGCAGGCTGCATCTGGCTGCTACCTCTTCTGGTCTTGCACCTACTCCTCAAGTTTTGATGTGAGTGCCACTTGCCTCACTGGGGAGAAGCTGCCGCCACGGCAACCACCCGCCCCACAGCAACGGCATCTCCCACAGCAACAAGAGCACCCCCGTTTCTTATGAGCTAGAATCAAATGAAATTCCGAGACACAGAGCCTAATGGGACACAAATTCGAGGGAGGGGAACAAAGAATACTTTGGGAAAACACGTTTAAAAGGGAAATTGAAAATCGCCTTGCAGGCCTTGCGGATCCGTAGGCACAGCTGAGTTTTCTTTCTTTGCCCAAAACGGGAAGAACGCATGCCCGGCTTTGGACCCACCCGCAGCTGCATTGTGACCTGTTTGTGACCAGGGTGGGCCGGGCGCAGCCACTCTGCCCACTACCGTGCCCCCAGCGAGGAAAATTCTGGAGCCGGCCATCCCAAATTCAACAGAGATGAACACAGAGCGAGTCGTGCAGGCCCAGTTGTGCCCCCGTGGCCCCTTTCAGAGACTGTGCCACTGTTGCGTGTGCTACAAAATGCAAAATTAAAGAAAAATAAAGAAAGAAAGAAAACGGAAACTAAACAAGACAGCCTGACAGCTACAACAGTCCCACAATCAACAGTCACACAAGATATTGTTAAACTTTTTCTTTTTTTGGTTTTCGTTTCACTACGTGGACATCATGGATAATAAGGGATTCTGGTTCATTATTAATTTTATTAATTATATTTTCTGATATGAGTCTAGAATTTAGTGCAAAAACAAGACAGGACTAAAAAATACACAAATGAAAGGGGTGAGGAGAAGTATGTTTGTTAAACATTAAAAATAGTGTACTTCTTAACTAGGTTTACAACTGGTGGACCGCACACCGGGCATAAACTACCTGGTGAGGATATGTCAAATCCACCAAAAACCACATACAGTTTAACCAACATCTCCACCAGCGCTACAGATTTCTCCTTATCCTGGCATTTAATGCAGACAACACTATGCTTCGACCTGCTGTTTAGAAATGGAAGGGTGATCTGCACTGTATCTTGAGTTCGTTGGCTATGCTTCTTTTGATGACATATATTATACAGTATATATATACATATATTTTTTTTGTTAGAGTTCTAGCCGTTTTATTTCTCAGCAGGGTCCTTTCTCAGACATTACTGCATGCTGTATATGGCGTTAGCTGTGTGTTGATCTTCTAAAAGATGATAGAGTTTACTGGTAATTGTGTAATCAGCTCCTGCCTTTTTATTTTCTTGGGTTATTTACACGTCAGAGACATTTATAAAAAGTGAAAAGAGAAACAGAACAAAACACTAACACCAGGCGCAGCATGTTTTCCAGGTGTGGCTCTCAGAGGCGAAGGCCCTGACAGGAGGCCTGGCTTCTCCATCATGCCTCGGGGCGTGAGCAAACAGCAAGCAACTGAACCAACTAAACAGTTAGTAACCACTTGCTTTAGACCATTATGGGAATCTCTGATGCCTTCGTGACTACTGGAGAATTGAATCCTCTCGGTTCATTTTATTTAATTTCCCACCTTTGTGTGTGTGTGTATGAAAGAGAAGAAAATGCAGTTTTTAGATAACCTTTTTTTCCTCCCCCGAAGTCTGGGAACGGGAGAGGCCTCGGGGAGGGGTCCTGGATGTGATGAGGGAAAGTGGGATTGGGGGCTAGGGGAGGGAGGGGTTGTCTCTGACTTGACATTAAAAAGTGTTCCATGTCCCTCTTCACCTGGTGTGGTACCTCATTCTCAAGCGGGGGGTGGGGGTGAGGGGCAAGAGAGCCTGCCTGGCTCAGGTGTGAAGAATATGGAGGCGAATGCGCATCTGACTCAAGCTACTGCCCTTTAGCTCCCTCGTTGGGGTGAAGTGGGTTCTTCTGTGGATGTGCTCTGATGACAGATGGGCCCAGGAAACCACCTTCATCCTCCTAACAGAAGCAAAGGAGGGGTGGCTCTCATGAGGACTGCATCTCCAATGCCTTCAAGAAGTGGCTGAGGTTTGCAGCATCCCGCTTGTGTCCAAACACCCCACTTCGCAACCTGGGCAAAATGTCAAGCCCGGTTAGGGAAAGGCTTTTATGTGTGATTATTTCTGGGAGGCAGCCTAGTGCAGCTATCATGAAAAGAAAAGATAGAAAAAAAAAAAAAAAAGCTCAAAACACTTTGGGTTAGTATTAAATAATTCCAAATTCTACCAACCAGTGTTTTAGGGACTCTCTTCCCACCATGCCTACCCCCCAAACCTTTCCTTTAGTCACAAGTAAGAGAAAAAATAGATTTTAATACCAAATAGCATTTAAATAATTCTAATCTGTTCTGATTGATTCTGGGAATTAAGTTAGTAGCTGCAGATTCACTGAGAGGCAGAAATGAGGTCATAGCCGAAACTCTCAGGAATTACCGTCCCTGTGTCCTCGGGGCTCAGTTCCAGCCAAGAGGAATGGGCAATGTTTAGGAAGGAGCAGTTTCGGTTCTGGCTGTTACTAGCAAAACTGAGAAAAGATTGTTGACTTCAGGTATCTCTGTGCCCTTTTGACATTCCACCCTCACCACGAGGTGCCAGCTACCCTTTCTTCCCAGCAGCGTGATCTGGAGCAGTCTGGCCAAACCTCACAGAAATTTGGCTGCTTTGGATTTACCCCTCACTTATATCCCAGAACTGCTAAGGCATGGGATTTAGGTGTCCTTAGACTGAAAGTGGATGGGTGAGATTTACCAGTTCTCCCTTGCCTAAAACTACTCTAGGCACTGGTGGGAGGATTTGTGAGCAGGTCATAGTGTTCATGGGATTAAAGTGGACACGGGTAACTCCCGTATGCTAAACTTGAGCCCAGACACCTCTGAGTAAAATGTACCAAAACATCTGCAAAGAGACACTTCCTAGAGTTTTTGGGACGTGGGAGCATGGGGACACATGGCCTCCATTTGAATCAGAGCTTTCTCTTTCATACTTACTGAGCATGCTTTAGATCACTCCTTCACCATCCTCCCAGGAGGGACTGGTCAGTCACAGCCAAGTCTATAAAGTGGCATTGATGAGGAAGGCTTAAATTTACCTATTTGCGAGTTCAATAGCCCTTGTTGTCTTGTGGTTCTTTAGAACGTTGGTTATTCAAGAGCACGGGCCTTGTAGAAGCAGCTTTGGCGTGGCTGATGGGTTCAGCAGATAGGAGAACCTCTTATCCTGCAGCAGGAGGGAGTTCCTCTCATCTTCGTCTCTGTGTGCCACATGAGTCCCAATCTGCCAAATTTCAGTCTTTAAAGGGAGCATCCATGTGCTCACAAGAAAGGGCCTTTAACCAGATGTACAGTTCAGTCCAGGAAGACATGGCTTTGATTAGGAGCTTATAGGGACAATTCTCCAGGCCTGTCTCTTTTCAGGAAAAGGAGTTTGGCCAGAGAGTTCTTGTTCATTAAAGAAAAACATCCTGAATAGTGTCTGAAGTTATCTTTCTTGGTACAGATACAGATGGAAGACTGTTCCTAGGCTGGCCTGGATTTCAAGTGTACTGGGCTCCTTGAGACTCAAGACTGGCATACTTTAGGATTCATCCAGCAGCCCCCCCCAACTTTAGGATGTCCTTTGGGGGAGCCATGATTTAAGTCTGGCAGGTTTTATCCCATAACAGTCTCTCCTGTGTTTAGGGGGTGGGGCGGTGGGGGATGTTCTAGCCCTAACCACTCTAAGCAAACTCCTAAAGAACCCCAATCATCTTGTTTCAACAGAATATCTGTTCCTTTCTAGCCACACAGATGGGCAATGGCTCACAAATTGTAGTTAAGTTTTTCCCCATAATTCTTCTACCTAGTGGGTTCAGATGTCTCACCTGAAGCATTATGAGTACTTGTCCAAGGACAGCCTTCTGATGAGTGGAACTTCCAAATCTGGAACTATAATCACAGTTGATGGTCCACAAATACTTGTTTTTGTTGCTGTGGATGGTGATAATGATGGTGATGATGAATGACAGTTACTGTTCTTCAAGCTGGAGATAAGTTAACAAATGAATTAACACTAAAATTGGAGTGAGATTTAGCACATTTCATTAGACTGACTTATCTTTATTGTATATCTCGGTTTAGAAGGGAGGGCAGTCACACCAATCAATCACAGAAACGTCCCTTTAATGTGTGCATTTGATTTTTTAAAAAATGTAAAATCTGGGATCAGCAAAACATCTCATGTTTTTATACTTACAATGGTACAAATTTGAGGTACTTCTCAGGACAGAACAAAAATCTATGCAAAGGAGAGACATAGCAGAGTAGATGGTCCCTGCTCGTGATCAGCCTACACAGCCTTGTGCTTCTATGGCCAAGTGTATATGCACATGCCAGCCATTTTCTCTTCATCAGATAAGCAACTTAAAAGAACTGAGATTAGTGTATCTGAGAGTGGCACTAAATAATACCTCTTTCCAGCATTAAGAAAAAACAAAACAAAAAAACAAAGGTAAACTAAATCCCAGACCTAATTTGGTTCACAACTTGCTCACTGGGATTTGATGGTATAGTTAGCGTCTCCTTTATCATCCTAAACTCCTCAATCAGGTCATTCTAAAGCAGCAATCCTTACCTCTCTCTGCTTTTAATTCAGATGCTGTTTCCATGAGTGTCCAACTCTATCTTTCTCCAAGGCAATAAAGGTAAATGAATATCCCCATGATTTGTGAGTAACTGAGATCTCTGAGTCTCTGCATCTTCATTCCCTGTCCCTCACAACTTCATATGTCTCCCATCTTATCCACATTATGTGACTAGAACAACATAGCTTTCTGTAGCAGACTGTCCAATTCCTGAGCTCAATATATGATCGCTTCTTATAATTTATGTCTGAAGCGTATTGGTGCATTATTTTTTATGAAGGAGGCTTAGTTTGGCTTTCATTTTCTGAATGTTGATCTTACCACCATCCAAGCTTCCATGTAACTTAGACATTGCTTCTGACATATTGTTAAGGTACATGAATTCATTTCTGTACTTCAGGGATTGTTAACATTATTCGAAAATGAATTGTACCTCTGTCAGAATATCTATTTGATTAAAACTTCCTAGAAATATAAGTTGGCTATGGCCATAGCATTTACCTGGTTTCCAGTGATTCTGATTTTGGAATTTCTCAGTATCAGTACAGTATTTTGGATATAGAACTGAACTACTGATCAGTAGAACTAGGAACTAGTCCAGATTCTATTACTAGCTAGTTGGGTTCTCTTTATCTTTTATATAAGGTGTTATGATGGGGGATTACTAATCATTTTCAATCTTCAAAATTCAATCATGTAATTTCAGACTTAATAAGATTTCTGCAAGTAAAACTTTGGAAAGTTGCGTTTTTGATAAACGACAATGGAAGGTGTGAATTGGGGTGAGTAATAGAGCCAAGGCATTGTCCTTGTTCCCAGGATGGCTTACAAGAAGGGGACATGCATGATCAAAGCTGCCATTTCTACAGACATGTGAAGTGACTCCTTAAGGAGAATTTGAGGGATGGACACCACAGCACCTGAAAAGGAGTGTTGTCTAATAAAAGACAGTAGCTTTTTCTAGAACAGGCAATGATGTTAGCCCCAAGCTGCTGTTCAGTTTTGCTCTCTATACGACACAAGTAAAACAAGAGAATAAACTGCCATACATCTTAAAGTCTAGAAAAGTAAAAGATATTGGAGCTAAACAAAATACTCAGAGTTCTCACTAGGAATGTGTGTCTGTGTGTGTGTGCGTGCGTGTGCATGCGTGCATGTGCGTGCTTGTATGTGCATGCACGTGCACATGTGTGTGGGGAAGTATTTATTGTAATTATTAAATTACATAATCCTTCAAAATAGATGGCACCTGTTATTCCCAAGATTCATTTTTAAAATAATAGGAGAGAGTAATGAACAGAGAGTTCTCCAGATAGTATTTTTAATAATTATATCACATTCCCTGATAAGTGTTCTGCTCAAGAGTCCAGAAATGTTTGGGCAGGTCTCATTTGACATATTTGTGTATTGTTGGTTCAATTCTAAGTTTACTGAGTGCCCCTCACTTTTCATCCTGCCCCTAGACTCTATGCTTCATTTGTAACTCCTCTGTGACGAGATGAAGATATAAGAGGCAGTGGGCCAAGATTAGACTGAGTTTGGCGTTGGAAACTGTATGATCCCTGATCCCTTTTTCCAAATGTTTGTTCCTGGCCACTCTCTTAAGCTTCAGTTTCTTCTGAAGGTTCATTTGCAAAGTTGCTGGAAGGATCAGGTGGAGCCATCAAACCGTATCTCCTACACTCTGTGAACTGCAAAGGGAAGAAGAGCACAAGCCATAGAGCACACACGTGGGTGAGGGGGTCCTTGTCTTCCTTTGGAAGGAGGGGTTAGAAAGAGAAGGAAAAAGAAAATAAATGCTTTATCATGTCACCAATTCAAGCCAGTGCCATGTCATTCTTTTCATTCCCATCCACAATTATTCTCATTGTACTTGGCCACTTGGAAAGGAAGACAGACAGGAACTAAGATGTATAGTAATAGCTGCTGTCTGGTAAACACAAAATTCTGTTCTCTAAGTGTCCATCTTAGAGTTTAATAAGCAAGAAAAATGAAAATAAAATGATAAAATAGAGAAGAAATTCAAAATACACAACTTATTCCTAAGTCTGTATGTGGGAGGGGGTGTATATTTACACACAGCAAATGTGCCCTGTGGTGCCAAAAGTAAGTTCTTAGAGGGTAGAGGTGAGGCCCTGCCTCCTTCCTCACCGGAGTCACTGTGAACACCATTCCTAGACAAGCTTTTGGCAAAATACAATCAAATTTCACACTTTAAAGGTAGCACATGCTATTGCATACCAACTTCCCCTCATTTTTTGAGGGCCGAGTATAGCTATAGTAGAGAGAATATGAAACAGGCAGCCAAAGGATGTGTTCTAGCTCAACATAGGCTAGGTTTTGTGGTGGGATCTGTAACAGGTCATCGAACCTTCCAGGGCCTCAATTTCCTAATTGCTAAAATGGATGTTGGACAAGCTGCTCTCAAAAGGCCTCCTAAGGTCTGAAACACTATGGACTTTCCTTCTCCATTCTTCCATAGTTCACATCTATTTCCCAAAACGAGAGAAGTCCACATTTGAATTGGTCTTGTGGAGATAGGTAAGAGGTATTGCTATTCACACCTGGCTAGGAAGAACCCCTTTTTCTGGCATAGAAATAAGGATTAAGAAGCCTATCTTTCTCAAAGCTTTGGATGTTAGGCTATTCTTTGAAAATCTGAAGAAAAAAATACAGTCACATTCTTAAGACAAGAAATCCAAACAAGTACACATGCTCCAAAAATGCTTATAAAATGCTCTAGATGGTTATAGATGGTTTATGGACTATTCTAACCCATATTAAAGGACCCTACTGTGATGTTGCATTCTGGATTTCTCTTATAGGATGCTTACATTTCTCAAATATATTTGATATGGATTGTGTCCTACACGCTTTGATTTTTAATCAAATAAACAGAAAGCAGCTGCTTCTGGAATCACCCAGGGAGTCCCATATGGATTAGAGCTCATCATTTAGGAATCAAACCCATAATGATGTAATTGCTCAAGCTCTTTGCCTACAAACTCTTTGTTGACTGACTTCTCAGAGTATGTTTCTTACTCTGACAATGACACCAGTTTAGATGACACCAAACTTGTTGTACTAGCTAGCAATTTGTACTAGCTAGTAATCCTGACTCTTCCTGTCCGCCAAATAGCTCACAGTCCACAGAAAGCCAAGGAAATTAAATCACCACTGTTTTCTCCCCATTTCTGTTAGGCCTAAGGTGGACAGGACATTTTCCTTAATAAAAACAAATTCATCAGACACTCCATGATCCAGAATAATGGATAATTTATCCTCCTCACTAGCATTCTCTTCCTCATGTTCTGGCTACAGGATGCCTCCCTCCAAGAATGAAAGGCTTTCTTCAGCTAGGGAGCATTTGATTGAGCCAACAGTAGCACAGCACGTGTGTAAAAGGGTCAGGCAAACCATTTGCCCAGCCCTAGTTCTGCACAAGGAAATCAATATTCCATGGTGTAATTCACCAGTCAGAAGTAATCGCCCTCGATCACAGCAGCCCAAGGGCAGCAAATTCATTACAACGTTTTTGTTCCCATTCTCTCACGTACCTCAACACTGCTGCTTTACAAATGCATCAGACACCCTGGCCTCTTGATAATTTTTGCATTAATACCTGTCTTTTCCCCCAGCCATATGTAGAATCATTCCTCTAAACACTGGCACACTAGGAGCATCTATATTAATGTCTCATCATTCCTTGTCTTCAAAAATATAAAAGAATAATCAGTCAGGTAGAGTCCATGGCATAAGATACCTGAGCTCTGGAACACTGGGCATCAAACTAGAATTTGTGAGTAGAAGCATAGGCCATTTTCATTAACAAACATAGCAGTGTTAAGACACATCCCTGAACTATCAATGAGAAGGTCTCTCTGATTAAATAGCCCACTAGCCTAGCTCACCTATGTCTTCTTTAGTAGCATTTTTTTCTATACATTTCCCTTTATCTCCTTTTCCTCATTCCCTTCCTCTGGTACAGCCTACCTCTTCATACTAATAACCTAAGAAACTGGAGATCTAAGAATTTGAAAAAAAAAAAAAAATCAGTTCCATAGGGTTGTTCCAGTACCCCTGTTTACATGAGGCATTCTGAGAGTAATTGTGACTTTGATGGAAGAAATGTGATCTTGTTGGGCTATACCTAGGAATACACATTACCTTGAGTTAGATATGTAGTACACTGAACTAGGGCTATACCTAGGAATACACATTACCTTGAGTTAAATATATAGTACCCTGAACTACACATCAGTCCAGATCATTGCCAGGGGCTTAGTAGACCTCTAAGACAGTTCTACACTACAAACTGCATCAATAGATTCTAGCCACTTGCTTAACTTAAGGCAGGAAAAGCTAGTTTGACTCAGGCATATTTATTCAGCTTTAGCCATCTAGTGACTAATCCAGATGAGCCACATGAAAAGAACAATTACCAAAGAACTCCCAGGTTCCATTACTTCAAAAGTTCCTTGAGGAGTGACATTAACAATATGGCTAATAAGATGTTCTTGCCATATCCCCCCTTTCTACAACAATTTGGTATCCATCCACAGGCAGAAGTGTCTTTGTGGGAGCTGTGGGATCCAGAACCATATTCCTAGGGACCAGAAGGAGTCTTGCCCACCTGTGCATCAAATAACAGACATACCAACCTTGGTTCTGGCTGTGGACCCTGAAGTGACCCATGAACCAGCTCCAGCCCCTCTCAGTCACAGTCAGGAACTCCTAGAGAACATGATCTTAGATCAAGCATGAACTTGAGAGCCTTTATGGAAGTCCAGGTTTCTGACAGAGAAGTTTCATCACAGAATTAGAGCTAAAAATACAAGTTTGGATGCCTTAGAGAGGGTAAGAGGAACAGTTTACTTTACTTACATAACCCTTTTCTCCAAGGCAACACAGCTCAGTGCCAAGCGAGACCTTCTTAGTCCATGATTTCTCCCATGGGGTAAAGTTAAAGTGTGTGAGTAAGCACTCATCTTCCCCAGATGGGGTCCATTTCCCTCTCACTCCATTCAGAGTATTGTCATGAGCTGCATGATTGGGGTACTGGAAAGGCTGGAAGAGGCTGGAAGAGTGACAGATAGGACTCTAGGAAGGCATTACAAAAAAAAAAGTGCAGATCCTACTAACTGATCAGACTCCATCAGGAGGCCTTCCCATGAGCTGTTTGTGATACCTCATCCATGGATTCCCCCAGTTGTCCCACACCTACCCCCAGCATTTCACATGCCTCACCCACACACCCTCACATCCTATCCAGTCTTCTGGGCATACCACTAATATTGGCAAGACCAAGCTTTGGTAGATGGCTAGTGAGCATGTGCAGAAAAATAGCCCAAATCTACAAGCCGAGGAGAGACCACAAACTTGAGCTTTAGCACTACCCTTGGGAAAGCAAAAGGGAGGTGTCAGCACTTGGCCTGGTGCATTGCAGAACAGAGAAAAGGCACACAAGCTTAAGAATTCTGCCACAGGAGAGAGCAAAAAGTGTGGAAAGGGCATACCAGTAGAAGGTCTGACAAAGCCTCAGATCCCTAGCAGAATGGACAGAAGGTATTTCTTTCCCAAAGTCAGTTAGTAAAGACTAGAAGAGGAGATTGCTGCTGATAATGTGAAGATAGTAGAACTTTAAGGAATATGAAAAATCAAGGAAACATGATACCATCAAAGGATCACAGTAATGTTCAAGTAACCTACCCCAAAGACATGGAGACCTGCAATTTACCCAATAAAGAATTCAAAACAGCTTTTTTAAGGAATCTCAATGAGCTATAGGAAAACACAGAAACACAAGTCAATAAAATCAGGAAAACAATACACAGACAAAATGAGAAGTTTAACAAAGAGCAAGAAATCTTTTAAAAAGAGAGAGAAACTCTAGAACTGACAAATATAATGAATAAAATGAAAAATGCAATAGAGACCATCAACATCAAAACGAATCAAGCAGAAGGAAGAATCTGTGAATTACCAGACAAGAATTTGGAAATTATTCAGTCAGAGGAGAACAAAGAGAAAAGAATGAAAGAGAATGAAGAAAGCCTGTGTGATCTATGCAATACCATTAAAAGAAGAAATCTGCAAATTATTGGAGTCGCAGGAGAAGAGATGGAGGAGGGAGCAGAAAACTTATTTAAAGAAATAATGATGGACACCTTCCCAAATCTGGGGAGAGATTTGGATATCCAAGTTAATGAAGCTCATAGGTCACCAAACAAACTCAACTTAAAGATATGGTTTCGAAGACACATTAAAATAAAAATGTCAAAAAGCAAAGATAAAGAGAGAATCTTAAAAGCAACAAGAAAAAAGAAGTTATAACTTATAAGGGGGCCATCACAAGGCTCTAGGTGAATTTCCCAGCAAAAACTTTACAGGCAAGGAGAAAGAGGGATGATATATTTAAAGTGCTAAAAGAAAAAAACAAAACAAAACAAACAAACAAACAAAAAAAAACCTGCCCACCAAGAATACTCTATCAGGCAAAGTTGTTCTTCAGAATTGAAGGACAGATAGACTTTCCAAGATAAACAAAAGGTGGGGGAATTCATCACCATAAGACCTACCTTACAAGAAATGTTGAAAGGAGTTCATCAAGCTAAAATCAAAGAACAGTAGGTACATGAAAACATAAAAATAAAAAAAAAAAACACTTGTAAAGTAAGTATATAATCAAATTCAGAATGCACTAATACTATAATATGGTATATAATAACCACTTAATGCTAGTATAAAGTTAAAGGACAAAAGTAGTAAAATAACTGTAGTAAAATAATATGTTAATGAATATACAATATAAAAAGAGGTAAATTATGAAATCAAAATATGAGTGGGGAATTAAAAAGAGTAGAGTTTTTGTATGTAATCAAAGTTAAGTTGTTAACAGAAAGTAGACTTATACCTGTAAAATGTTTTTTTTTTTTTTTGTAAGCCTTATGGTAATCAGAAAGCAGAATAAAATCATACTGCTACAGAAAATCATCAATTCACAAAGGAAGGCAGAAAGAGAGGAGAAAGGAATAAGAGAACTACAAAACAGCCAAAAACAATTAATAAGATGGCATTAGTAAATACTTATCTATTGATAATTAGTGTTAATGTAAATAGATTAAATTCTTGAAATCAAAAGGCATAGCATGGCTAGATGGATAAAAAACAGGACAGAACTATATGCTGCCTAGAGGTGACTCACTTCAGCTTTAATGACACATATACGCTCAAAGTGAAGGGATAGAAAAAGATGTTCTATGCCAGTGAAAACCAAAAGAGGGCAGGAGTTTTTATATACGTATATCATACTAAGACAAAATAGACTTAAGCCAAAAACTGTAATAAGAGAAAAAGACGATTATTATATAATGATAAGGTGGTCAATTTATTAATAAGATATAACAATCTTATACAACCAACATCAAAACACCTAAAATATATTAAGCAAATACTAACAGATCTGAAGGGAGAGATAGACAACCCTCTAATAGTAGGGGACTTTAATACCCCATTTGCAACAATGTATAGATCATCCAGACAGAAAATCAATGAGGAAACTTTGGACTTGAACTACAGTTTAGACCAAATGGACCTAACAGATATAGATAAAACATTCCATCCATCGATAGCAGAAAACACATTCCTCTCAAGTGCACATGGAATTCTCTAGGATAGGTCATACTATAGGTCACAGTATGTCTTACCAAATTTAGGAAGATTGACAACATACCAGGTAAATTTTCTGACCACAATGGTATGAAACTAAAAATCAATTACAGGAGGAAAGCTGGAAAACCCACAAATAAGTGGAAAGTAAGCAATTTGCTCTGAACAACCAATGGGTCAAATATGAAATAAAAAAAATATCTTGAAACAAATGAAAATGGAAATACAACATACCAAGACTTATGAGATGCAGCACAAGCAGTTCTTTTTTTTTTTTTTTGTAGTTTTTAATTTTATTATGTTATGTTAGTCACCATACAATACATCATTAGTTTTTGATGTGATGATCCACGATCCATTGTTTTCGTATAACACCCAGTGCTCCATGCAGTACGTGTCCTCCTTAATACCCATCACCGGGCTAACCAATCCCCCCTCCCCCCTCCCCTCTAAAACCCTGTTTGTTTCTCAGGTCCATAGTCTCTCATGGTTCATCTCTCCCTCCAATTCCCCCCGCCCATTTTTCCCTTCCTTCTCCTAATGTCCTCCATGTTATTCCTTATGTTCCACAAATAAGTGAAACCATATGACAATTGACTTTCTCTGCTTATTTCACTTAGCATAATCTCCTCCAGTCCCATCCATGTTGATGTAAAAGTTGGGTATTCATCTTTTCTGATGGCTGAGTAATATTCCATTGTATATATGGACCACATCTTCTTTATCCATTCATCTGTTGAAGGGCATCTCGGCTCTTTCCACAGTTTGGCTATTGCGGACATTGCTGCTATGAACATTGGGGTGCGTATGGCCCTTCTTTTTACTACATCTGTGTCTTTGGGGTAAATACCCAGGAGTGCAATTGCTGGGTCCTAGGGTAGCTCTATTTTTAAATTTTTGAGGCACTTCCACAGTGTTTTCCAAAGTGGCTGTACCAACTTGCATTCCCACCAACAGTGTAAGAGGGTTCCCCTTTCTCCACAACCTCTCCAACATTTGTTGTTTCTTTCCCTGTCCATTTTTGCCATTCTAACTGGTGTAAGGTGGTATCTCAGTGTTGTTTTGATTTGGATTTCCCTGATGGCTAATGATGATGAACATTTTTTCATGTCTGTTAGCCATTTGTATGTCTTCTTCAGAGAAGTGTCTGTTCATCTCTTCTGCCCACTTTTTGACTTGATTATTTGTTTTTTGGGTGTTGAGTTTGAGAAGTTCTTTATAGATTTTAGATACCAGCCCTTTATCTGTAGTGTCATTTGCAAATATCTTCTCCCATTCTGTGGGTTGCCTCTTTGTTTTGTTGACTGTTTCCTATGCTGTGCAGAAGCTTTTTATCTTGATGAAGTTCCAAAAGTTCATTTTTGCTTTTGTTTCACTAGCTTTTGGAGATGTATCTTGAAAGAAGTTGCTGTGGCCGATGTCAAAGAGGTTACTGCCTATGTTCTCCTCTAGGATTTTGATGGATTCCTGTCTCACATTGAGGTCTTTCATCCACTTTGAGTTTATCTTTGTGAATGGTGTTAGAGAATGGTCAAGTTTCATTCTTCTGCATGTGGCTGTCCAATTTTCCCAGCACCATTTATTGAAGAGACTGTCTTTTTTCCATTGCATGTTTTTTCCTGCTTTGTCAAAGATTATTTGACCATAGAGTTGAGGGTCCATATCTGGGTTCTCTATTCTGTTCCATTGGTCTGTATGTCTGTTTTTGTGCAAGTACCATGCTGTCTTGGTGATCACTGCTTTGTAGTATAGCTTGAAATCGGGCAACGTGATGCCTCCAGCTTTGTTTTTCTTTTTCAACATCTCCTTGGCAATTCGGGGTCTTTTCTGATCCCATACAAATTTTAGAATTGTTTGTTCCAGCACTTTGAAAAATGTCATTGGAATTTTGATCGGGATGGCATTGAAGGTATAGATTGCTCTGGGTAGCATAGACATTTTAACAATGTTTATTCTTCCGATCCATGAGCATGGAATATTTTTCCATCTTTTTGTGTCTTCTTCAATTTCTTTCATGAGTGTTTTGTAGTTCCTAGAGTATAGATCCTGTACCTCTTTGGTTAGGTTATTCCGAGGTATCTTATGGTTTTTGGTGCTATTGTAAATGGAATCGTTTCTTTAATTTCTCTTTCTACAGTTGCGTTGTTAGTGTATAAGAAAGCAACTGATTTCTGTGCATTGATTTTGTATCCTGCCACATTACCGAGTTGCTGGATGAGTTCTAGTAATTTGGGGGTGGAGTCTTTTGGGTTTTCCACATAAAGTATCATGTTATCTGCGAAAAGAGAGAGTTTGACTTCTTCTTTGCCAATTTGAATACCTTTTATTTCTTTTTGTTGTCTGATTGCTGTTGCTAGGACTTCTAGTACTATGTTGAACAACAGTGGTGAGAGTAGGCACCCTTGACGTGTTCCTGATCTTAAGGGAAAGGCTCTCAGCTTTTCCCCATTGAGGATGATATTCACTGTGGGTTTTTCATAGATGGATTTTATGAGCTTGAGGAATGTTCCCTCTATCCCTATACTCTGGAGAGTTTTAATCAGGAAAGGATGTTGTATTTTGTCAAATGCTTTTTCTGCATCAATTGAGAGGACCATATGGTTCTTCTCCCTCCTCTTATTAATGTGTTCTATCACATTGATTGATTTGCGAATGTTGAACCACCCTTGCATCCCGGGGATAAATCCCACTTGGTCGTGGTGGATGATCCTTTTAATGTATTGTTGGATCCTACTAGCTAGGATTTTGTTGAGGATTTTGGAATCCATATTCATCAGGGATATCGGTCTGAAATTCTCCTTTTTGATGGGGTCTTTGCCTGGTTTGGGGATTAAGGTAATGCTGGCCTCAGAGAATGAGTTTGGAAGTTTTCCTTCTGTTTTTATTTTTTGAAACAGCTTCAGTAGAATAGGTATTATTTCTTCCTTGAATGTTTGGTAGAATTCCCCAGGGAATCCATCAGGCCCTGGACTCTTGTTTTTTGGGAGGTTTTTGATCACTGCTTCAATCTCGTTACTGGTTATTGGCCTATTCAGGTTGTCAATTTCTTCCTGTTTCAGTCTTGGCAGCTTATAGGTTTCCAGGAAGGCCTCCATTTCATCCAGATTGCTCAGTTTATTGGCATATAGTTGTTGATAATAATTTCTAATAATTGTTTCTATTTCCTTGGTGTTAGTCGTGATCTCTCCCCTTTCATTCATAATTTTATTAATTTGGGTCCTTTCTCTCTTCTTTTGGATAAGTCTGGCCAGTGGTTTATCAATCTTATTAATTCTTTCAAAGAACCAACTTCTAGTTTCATTGATCTGATCTACTGTGTTTCTGGTTTCTAATTCATTGATTTCTGCTCTAATTTTAATTATTTCTCTTCTAATGTGTGGCTTAGGTGTCGTTTGTTGCTTTTTCTCTAGTTCTTTAAGGTGTAGAGTTAGTTGGTGAATTCGGGATTTTTCTATTTTTTTGAGTGAGGCTTGGATGGCTATGTATTTCCCCCTTAGGACCGCCTTTGCAGTATCCCATAGGTTTTGGACCGATGTGTTTTCGTTCTCATTGATTTCCATGAATTGTTTAAGTTTTTCTTTGATTTCTTGGTTGACCCAAACATTCTTGAGCAGAGTGGTCTTTAGCTTCCAAGTGTTTGAATTTCTGCCAAATTTTTTCTTGTGATTGAGTTCCAGTTTTAGAGCATTGTGGTCTGAGAATATGCAGGGAATAATCTCAATCTTTTGGTATCAGTTGAGACCTGATCTGTGACCCAGTATGTGGTCTATTCTGGAGAAAGTTCCATATGCACTCGAGAAGAATGAGTATTCTGTTGTTTTAGGATGGAATGTTCTGTAAATATCTATGAGGTCCATCTGGTCCAATGTATCATTCAAAGCTCTTGTTTCCTTGTTGATTTTCTGCTTAGATGATCTGTCCATCGCTGAGAGTGGAGTATTGAAGTCTCCCACGATTAATGTATTGTTATCAATATGACTCTTTATTTTGATTAACAGTTGGCTTATGTATATGGCTGCTCCCATGTTGGGGGCATAGATATATAAAATTGTTAGCTCTTCTTGTTGGATAGACCCTTTAAGAATGATATAGTGTCCTTCTGTGTCTCTTATTACAGACTTTAGTTTAAAATCTAATTTCTCTGATATAAGAATTGCTACCCCAGCTTTCTTTTGAGGTCCGCTGGCATGGAAGATAGATCTCCATCCCTTCACTTTCAGTCTGGATGTATCTTTAGGTTCAAAATGAGTCTCTTGTAGACAGCATATGGATGGGTCGTCTTTTTATCCAATCTGCAACCCTGTGCCGTTTTATGGGAGTGTTTAGGCCATTCACGTTGAGAGTGATTATTGAAAGGTATGAATTAATTGTCATCATGTTGCCTGTGAAGATGTTGTTTTTATAGATTGTCCCTGTAAATTTCTGTTGTAGATCACTCTTGGGGTCTTTCTCCTTTTATAGAACCCCCCTTAATATTTCTTGCAGGGCTGGCTTAGTGGTCACATATTCTTTCAGCTTCTGCCAGTTGTGGAAGCTCTGCATCTCTCCATCCATTCTAAATGAAAGCCTTGCCAGATAAAGTATTCTTGGCTGCATGTTCTTCTCATTTAGTACCCTGAATATGTCTTGCCAGGCCTTTCTGGCTTGCCAGGTCTCTGTGGATAGGTCTGACGTTATTCTGATGTTCCTCCCTCTGTACGTAAGGAATCTCTTCCCCCTAACTGCCCTTAAGATGGTTTCCTTGGTTCTAAGATTTGCAAGTTTTACTATTACATGCCAGTGTGTTGGCCTGTTTTCCTTGATCTTAGGAGGGGTCCTCTCTGCCTCTAGGACTCGAATGTTTGTTTCATTCCCCAGATTAGGGAAGTTCTCAGCTACGATTTGCTCAAATACATCTTCTAGCCCTCTCTCTCTCTCCACTCCCTCCGGGATTCCAATTATTCTGACATTGGAACGCCTCATGGTGTCACTTATTTTTCTGATTCTATTTTCATGGATTCTGAGTTGTTTTTCCCTGGCCTCCTCTTTTCCCTTTTTATCTATTATATTGTCTTCCAGATCGCTTTTTCTCTCTTCTGTCTCAGTTACCCTAGCTGTTAGATTATCTAGATTGGATTGGATCTCATTGATAGCATTTTTAAGTTCTCCCAATTCCCCTTTTATTTCTGCCCTTAGAGACTCTATGTTGCCATGAATTGATTTCTCCATTCTAGCCATTGTCTTCACAATTGCTAGCCTGAATTCCATCTCTGACATCTTGGTTATATCTGCATCCATTTGTAAATCTGCAGCATAAGTCATAATCTCTGAGTCTTTTCTGTTTTGGGGGCTCCTCCTCCTAGTCATTCTGTTGATGGGTGTTTGAGGGAATGTATAGAGTCCAAATTATTGACCAGAACCCAAGCAAGATGCACCTGTTTTCTTGGGACCTTAGGGTTGCTGGCCTCTTGTTTTCCCAGCCTGTCTTCTGCGGGAGGGGCCTGCCGCGCTGTTACTCAGGCAACCCTGTTCAGGCGGAGTTGCCCTGCGCCCCTGTGGCAGGGGATGGGCTCAGTGGGAATCAGTCTTTGGGGCTTTTGTTCTCTGGCGCCTTTCCCTGGCGGCTTTCTGCGTCTCTTCCGTGAGTCGGAGCAGAAGAGACCGTTTCCAACCCTCTGCCTCAGAGCAGAGAGACCTCAGTCTGTTCTTCAGTGAGCTCTCCAGGCCACACCGTCTCCGTTTCTGTCCGTGCTGCTATAAACTGCAGCGTCTTGGGTTGTGCGCCCCTCCGCAGTGCTCCCAGTCCTGCCTCCAGGTCAGGGCACGTCTCTGCCCTTTGTGCTTCTAAAACCGCCAGCGCTCCCAGTTCGCGCGCACACGCGACTCCGCCGCTTGGGGTTCCGTCCCCGGGACTGCAGTTCGCGTGCGCGTGACTCCGCCGCTTGCCGCTCGGGGTTTCCACCCTGGGGTTGCAGTTCACAGGCGACCCCAGCGCACCAGGTTTCCGTCTCGGAGGCTGCAGTTCGCGTGCGCGCAACCATCGCTCCGGTTTTTGTCCAGGGGGCTGCGGTTCGCGCACACGACCCCGCTGGTCTGATTTTCCACCCCAGGGGCTGCCCTAAAGTTCTTTCCCGACGCTACTGGTCTGCGAGTCTGTGCCCCGTCCGCAGCGCGCGAGGCTGTCACTCACCGGCGGTGTAGGATCCCCACGTCCAGGCACCCTCCCGCGGCCGTTTATCCTCCAATATCTGCCTGCAGAATCACCGCTCTCTGCTTCGTAGCTCAAAACGAACTGCCTGCGATATTCTGTTTGTAGAGATCCAGATCTTCTTACATCTCAGGCTGGTTTCGTGGGTGCTCAGAGTGGTCTGGTAGATATCCAGCTCAATTCCAGGGACCAGTTGAAATAGGGTCCCCTACTCCTCTGCCATCTTCCCTGCCCAGCACAAGCAGTTCTAAGAAGGAAATTCATAGTGATAAATGCGTACATTAAGAAAAAAGAAGACCTCAAAAAAAAAAATCAACTTAACTTTACAACTTTAGGAACTAAAAAAAGAACAAACTAAGCTCAGCATTAGCATAAGGAAGGAAATAATAAAGATGGAAGTGGAGATAAAGTCATGGAGAACAGAAAAACATTAGAAAAGATCAAAGAAACTAAGAGCTGTAGTTTTTGAAAAGGTAAACAAAGTTGACAAACTTTTAACCAAACTGAAGATAAAAAAAGACAGATGACACAAATAACTAAAAGCAGGACTGAAAAATGAGACATCACAACTGATGCCACAGAAATACAAAGATCATAAGAGATTATCATGAACAATTATACACCAGTAAATTGGATAATAAAAGAAATGGAGAAATTTCTAGAAACATACACCTTCCAAGACTGAGTTATGAAGAAATAGAAAATCTGAACAGGTGAATAACTAGGGAGATTGAATCAGTAAACAAAAACCTCTCAACAATGAAAAACCCAGGATCTGATGGTTTCTTCAGTGAATTCCACCAAACATTTAAAGAATTAACACCAATCGTTCTCAAACTCTTCTAAAAACTTAAAGAGGAGGAATTATGAGGCCAATATTACCCTGATACCAAAGCCAGATAAGAATAATACAAGGAAAAAAAAAAAAACAAACACTATAGACCAATATAGACCAAAAAAACAAAAACAAACAAATAAAAAGAACAAAACCACTATAGACCAAGGGAGATGCAAATACTCTCAATAAATTATGAGCAAACCGAATTAAACAGCACATTAAAAGGATCATACACCATGATTCAGTGGGATTTATCCCTGAAATGCAAGGATTGTTCAACATACGCAAATCAATACACCACATACTAAAATGAAAGGTGAAAATCATACGATCATCTCAATAGATGAAAAAAATTGACAAAATACAGCATGCTTTTATGATAAAAACTCTCACCAATTGCATATAGAAGGAATGTACCTCAACATAATAAAAACCATATATAAAAAGCCCATAGCTAACCTCAGATTCAGTGGTCAAAGGTTGAAAGATTTTTCTCTAAGGTCAGGAACAAGACAAGGGTGCCCACTCTTATTCAACATAGTACTGGAAGTCCTAGAGAAAGCAATCAGGCAAGGAAATGAAATAAAATATATCCAAATCAGAAAGGAAGAAATACAATTGTCTTTCTTTGCAGATGATATGATCTTATATAGAGAAAATCCTACCAAAAAATCATCGAACAAATCCACAAATCCAGTAAAGTTGCAAGATAAAATATCAACATACAGAAATTAGTTTTTCTATGTAGTAACAATAAAATATCTGAAAAAAGGAATAAAGAAAATAATGCTATTCACAATAGCATAAAAACAATAAAATACTTAGGAATAAATTTAGTGAAGGAGTTGAAAATTCTATGCACAGAAAACTCTAAGACTTTGATAAAGAATTTAAAGAAGTCTCAAATAAATGGGAAGATATCTTATGTTCATGGATTGGAGGAATGAATATTGTTAAAATAACTAGACTACCCAAAGCCATCTATAGATTCAATGAAATCCCTATCTAAATGTGGATGGAACTGGAAGGTATTATGCTGAGCGAAATAAGTCAATCAGAGAAAGTCAATTATCAGATGGTTTCACTCATATGTGGAATATAAGAAACAGGGCAGAGGACCATAGGGGAAGGGAGGGAAAACAGAATGGGAAGTCATCAGAGAGGGAGAAAAACCATGAGATACTCTTAACTACAGGAAACAAACTGAGGGTTGCTGGAGGGGAGGTGGGTGGGGGGATGGAGTAATTGGGTGATGGGCATTAAGAAGGGTATGTGATGGTTATGTGATGACCACTGGGTGTTATACGCAACTGATAATTTATTGAACACTACACCTGAAACTAATGATGTACTATAAGTTGGCTAACTGAATTTAAATTAAAAAATTTTAAAAAATTCCAAAGCCATTTTTCACAGAAATACAAAAAGCAATCCTAATATTCCTATAGTGTCACAAAAGACCCCAAATAGTGGAGATATTTTGAGAAAGATAGATCTTTCTCAAGCCACTCTTGAGAAAGAACAAAGCTGGAGGCATCACACTTACTGATTTCAGACTGTAATACAAAGCTGTAGCAATCAAAATAATATGGTACTGGAATAAAATTAGAGACATAGATCACGGAACAGAATTGAGAGCCCAGAAATAAACCTATATATATATATTCATAAAATGATATTTGAAAAGTGAGCCAAAAAATATTCAGTGGGGAAAGGTAGTCACCTCAATAAATGATGTTATTGAATAATCACATGCATAACAATGAAATTGGACCCATATCTTACAACACTTACAAAAATTAACTCAAAATGGATTAAAGACTTGAATGTAAGTCCTGAAACCATAAAACTCCTAGAAGAAAAAATATGGTACAAGCTCCTTCACATTGGTCTGGGCAACATTTTTTTGGATATGATATCAAAAGCATAACCAAGTAAAGCAAAAATAAACAAGTAGGACTTCATCCAGAAGTTAAAAACTTGCACAGCAAAAGAAACAATCAACCTGTAGGATGGGAGAAAAAATTGCAAACCATATATCTGGTAAGGGCTTACTACCCAAAATATATAAGAAACTCCTACATCTCAATAGCAAAAACAAACAAACAAAACCCCAGACAACTGGATTTAAAAAAGAAAACAGGCAGAGGAACTGAATAGACATTTTTTTTTTCTGAAGAAGACATACAGATGGCCAAGAGGTATGTAAAAATGTGCTCAACATCACTCATCATCAGGGAAATCCAAATCAAAACCACTATGAAATATCGCATCACACCTGTTAGAATGGCTAGTATCAAAAAGAGAGAACAAGTGTTCACAAGGATACAAGGAAAAGAGAACCCTTTTGCACTGTGGGTGGGAATGTAAATTGGTGCAGCCACTATGGAAAACAGAATGGCAATTCCTCAAAAAATTATAGATAGAACTAATATATAATCCAGCAGTCCCACTTTTAGGTATATATCCAAAGAAATGAAATCTGGATCTGAAAGAAATATCTGAACTATGTTCAGGGAAGGATTTTTTTTTTACAATAGCCAAGACATGGAAACAACCCAAATGTCCATCTATGAACGAATGGATAAAGAAATTATATATCTAATTATCTCATAAATTCTTTATATATATGATATATATATACACTATTAATATAATTTCTTTAAATTATATATATAATGTGTTTTATATATAATGTGTTTTATATATATAATGTATATATATGTGTTATACATATATAATGTATATATAGCATATATATACATATATATGTGCTATTCAGCCATAACAAAGAAGAAAATCCTACCCTTGTGACATCATGGATGGACGTTGAGGGCATTACACCAAATGATACAAGTCAGAGAAAAACAAATATTGCACAATATCACTCATATGTAGAATCTAACAAAGCTGAACTCATAGAAGTAGTAAAATGATGGTTCTCTGGGGCTGCAGGGATAGGTAAATGGGATGTCAGTTAACGAGCACAAACTTCTGGTTTATAAAATGAATAAGTTCTGGGGCCCAATGTATGGTGACTGTAACTAACTATACTGTATTCTATACTTGGAAGTTGCTGAGAGAGTAGATCCTAAATGTTTTCACCACAAAAAATAAATGGTAATTATGTGAAGTGATGGAGGTGTTAACTAACTCTACTGTGGTAATCATTTGGTTATATATAAGTGTATCACATTATCATATTGTGCACTTACATTTATACATGTAATTATGTCAGTTATATCTCAATAAAGCTGGGGGAGTTCCTTAAGGAAAGGAATGGGTTATATTAAACTCCAGTTTCCCTGTGGCCAGTGATTCCTGGCATGAGAGGTACTCAGCATAGGTTCACGGAAAGTTCTCACTTCGACACTGATATCATATGAGAACTTTAAAACTCCTTTTTGGAACTTGAGGACTCCACAGAGAGTGGAAAGGTGAGTTCAGTAGATTTTTGGAGTTGTTGCTGACATTTCAGTTTATGAAAAGACTTTTTATAGTCTAATTATTTTCCTTATATTTCTGAATCATATTATCTTCTTTATGGGGCATTCTGGTCTTATGGGTAAACAAGGACCCTTTTAGAAATCAATGAACTGCCACCAATGAGAAGAAAAGTAGATTACACTTGGAACTGGGTAAGAAACTGGAAAAGAAATAAACTCATTTATTCCCCATTATTTTTTGAGGACTTAATATATTCCTGACACAGTACTAGGTGCTGGGATAAAATGGTGAGCAAAACAAAAAACGGTTTTTGCTCCTGAGACATTTCCAGTCTAGTGGGTGAGAGAGGCAATAATGAAATTGTCACAGACACACACGGACACACACACACTGCACACACACACACATACATGATAAATGTGCTCTGTGCAAGGTGCCATGAACACACGTAACATGAGGAGCTATGTGGGAGTCCAGTAGGGTTTCCTGATGAGGGAAGATTTGACTTGAGGCAGGAAGGATAAGGGGCTACCTATGTGGGTTGGAGGAAGGAGGGGCGAAAGACACAGTAACCACAGACACAAAAGCCTTAACATTGGAGGAAGGACTAGCTTAACAGAGAAAACCTTCATCTCCTACTTTATGCTTCTTATATACATCATTTCAGTAGATTACTGTTTTTCTTTTCAGGTACAGTAACCTTCATACGTATAATTGAATGCAAACCAGTACACCTGCCATTCATCTCACTCACACATTTATTTATACACAATAATATGCCAGTGAACTTTTTTTTAATATAAAGTTTCTCTGTGTGTAATAAGACTTAGACTATTCTCAATTCTGAATGTAGTACATCTGAATCACTGGGAGAGTCACCTATTAAATCGGAATCTCCAGGGAGAGGACCATAGAATGTGTATTCTAAGCAAGTTTCCCAGGTGAGCTCTCAAAATGAGAAAATTCAAAACCTCTAAAAGAAAACATCTTGTTCTCCCAATTGTTTTTACCTCCATAACTGGCACCATCACACTTGGCTCAAATCGAAAACCTAGGATTTATCTTTGATTTACTGTCCCTCACCACCCACATACAATCGCCCAGAAGATTCTATCATTTCCAGTGTATCTCACCCATGTCCAGTTCCCTCCAACTTTGCTACCACCTTCCTCCAAGCCACCATTACTGCTCCAACTACTCTATCCTAATTCCCTACCTTCCACAATAGCTCCTCACTGGCCTCCCTGTTTCCAACATTCTTCACACAGTTGCTGGAGTGATATTCAAACACACACAGACACACACAAAAAAACCATCATTTCACAACCCATTTCAGTTTTTAACTCATTTTAATTCAATTAAATCTTAACAACTCTCCCTTGGGATATTTCTCTAACTCTGATTTTCTGATCCCTATGTTCAGACACAAGGAGGGCTCAAGGTCACCGGAAGTGAAGCCAGGATTTTAACCCAGGCGCTCTGACCCTGGAACTTGCAAGCTCAGTCTCTGAGCTATCCTACCCTTAATGAATACATTTTTATTCAATTCTAAGACACACCTTTTTTCACTTAAAAATCTTTGAAACTGTAGATGTGTTTTGTGATCAGTGGCATATCACAGTTTAATTGGCATCATTTTTTTTCTTCTGTTACATAAAATAATGGCGTGTCTTAACAACTGATGGCTTAGTTGGTGAAATACAATGGTTGTTGAATGAATGCATGAGAGTAGGTCAGTGGCGCTGCCCTGTTCATCTCTGCTTTAGTCTTTGCATGCAGGGGAACAGTACGTTCACAGCACATTGAATACTTTGGATAAAAATCAAAAGAAGCCTATATAACTGTTCTTATTGCTATCAATTATTTATGGCTCCAATTAATTATATTTTAACTTATTTAACAACAAGAACTTAAGGGAAAATTACATTAGAGTAACCTACCCTTTAACATTTCGTAATGACTATTAATAAGTTAGACACTCACGTATTTCTCCCAAAGTGCTATTGTGAGATTTTTTTAAAGGCATTAATTTCACCCCATTCTCCATTCTAGGTGGTTTGAACTAGATGGTCCTAATTTTAGTCACCATCATTCTTCTTCTCTGGGGGTCACATACTTCTAAACACAGCCCGATGTTTACTTGTGTGAGAGGGAAAAAAAATGCACACCAGGTAGATATACGATGGTTGCCTTTCTCCTTATTTGCATGTATTTTATTCATTATTTTATGTGGATGACTTGGATTGGACATCTGGAGGCTTGCAGCATTATAATCAGTGAGTGAGGAATATCTGCCTACAGAAACGTACACTGGTAATAGTATTAAAAAATAAAAATTTATACTCATCTGTTCTTTGCAATTTACAAAGCACTTTCACATACTCTAGCTCCTTTAATTTATTTAAATCTCTCCATAACTATGTATGGAGAGATTTGGCCTTTCACACTCTGAATCTTCTTAATTGTACCTCTGTCTGAATACTCTCTGGGCTCTGAAATGACTACTCTAGACAAGTGCAAAGTCATGAATTAGCCAAGGAGATACTGGGTCAAGAGTCTCAGCAAATTCTGGAAGTGCTTTTCTGAGCGGTAATGAGCCTGCAACTCAATTATTCAAATGTTAGTAAGACCAGAGCTTACTAATATTGGTTCTGTGGCACCTGGCATACAAAGTTTGGGTTGTAGCAAATCAACAGGGCAGGCCTGGGCAGCAGGAACCCCTGAGCCTGTGGCATCTAACTGTGAACAGCTTTGTCCATTTATCCTGGTATGCTATGTGTGCAGACTTCCTAACAGATCGAACCTTCCATCTGGGCCCTGTTAATCCAACCAGGCTTCACTGCACCAGTATAGCAGTTGCCACTAATTGTCGTCTCCATGAAGAAGGTGCCACGAGCTGTGGCCGAAGCACACAGCCCACTTGGCTTCAGGCTGGGGCCCTGCATCTCTCTGCAACATAGATGTTAAAACTTATTCACTATGCAAGTCTGGACATTGCCTCTTCCCTGGAGATTCCATGCTAATCCAGGGGCTTAGAAAAGCATAGGGCTTTGGAAGAATTCTAGGAATAACCTGCTGATCCCTGGACAAGTAAAATTCAGAGTGAGAATATACCACACAACCCTCATTCTGTCTGCTTCTTGTCTCTCAGTGACTCAAAAGGACTTTCACAGGCTCTCTGCTTTGCTAAGATGAATCTCCTAGGTGAGATTTCCAGGTGGGATGGATAGGAACACACACTGTGCGGTTAACCCAGCACTGTTGAGCAAGAGCAGGTGGCTAAAACCCATCTCGATACAATGTGGGTACTAGCCCTTTATGTTAAATGGGATTAGCAGCCCAGCCATTAAACAGAGCTGTAATGCCAGAGACTTTAAGGCCCTCCAAGAGCCCCCAGACTCTGGGAGTTTTTACTTTCCATTCTGTTTAAATCCAAGAGGCTTTCACCCTACTGGCAGCTCCAGCGTTACCACTGAGGCTTAGGGAGAAGCTGTTATGAAAAGCTGAGGTTGTTGCTAAGCAAAGGAAGTCTCATGGAGGCAACTGACAGAGTAAAAGCAACACCTGGTTAAACTGAAATTGACATGAGAGCTCCTCTAGGCTTTAAGCTGCTTTTGTAAGGGTTAGAGTTCCATCCGCCCAATATTGAAAAGGCAATAAGCATAGAAAATCGCAGTTCCTCCAGACATGCATTTTCCTAGCAGGGGGTACACAGTGAAAAATACGGCAAACCACGAAGGTGCATTTGGGTACTGGGGTGTGAGAGGGTCTCCACATTATCTTCAACGCCCAGGCACCACACGTCCTTTGTTGGAGACCCGGAGCTATGTGGAGGAGTAAGCTCCTGCACATTTGTCATCCTCTGCTGTCCTCACCCAGCGAGCGGAATCTGTGAGGAGAAATGGCTTCTCCTGGCCAGGAGGTCTTCAGAAATGCTTGGTCTGAAGGCAAGTCTCCTGACATCTAGTGTCTAGGTGGTTTTGAACCAGAGGAACCCAGAAGAGTTGGTCAGCAGATCTTTGTTCCTTTGGGAGCTCTTCCCATGGGCTCAGTCTTGTGCTAGGTGTTTTGGGAGATTCAGGGGGATCTGCTCATGCCCTTACCCTCAAGGCAGCCTCCTTACGACAGCACGGAAGCCCACAATAGATTTATTTAAAAAGTTAGCAGAGTGTGAGGATATGTCAAAGGAGACGGGGGTAGGGGGTGGAGGTGGCAGGAGGGCCAGGTAAGCCGTGGAATAAGATTCGAGTTGGGGACAGGAAGAAGGTAAGGCCTTCCAGCCAGGAAACCACATGAGGGAATCTCCATGGTGGAAATGAACAGGGTAATGAGAGCTTTGGCTAGTGGACAGAGACTGTAAGAAATGGCTGAGCACTGCTCGGTTGTTGCCTCTCTACTGCACATCAGCACAGAGCACAGGTAAAGGACACAGAGACAAATGCACTCAGCTTACTGCTATAAAGCGTTGACTATAAACACCCAGGTAGAACCACTAGCCTTTGAGCTGGGTTGGCTCTCCGTGGCTCACGGTCCTGTTGCCTGTTACTTAAAGACTTATTACCTGAAGAATTGAAGGAGTTGCTTCCTGTTCTCATCCTTAGGCAGCACCTGATTCTCTTTTCCCTGCTAGAGTGGTAAATTCTAATGGAATAAAAACTAACACAAAGGGGAAAGGGGAGATGTAGTCTAAGACCTGGTACTTTAACCAGAGCCCAGTGCCAGGGTAGAAACAAAGCCTTTACTGTTGGTATAGCAGGGCCATCAACGGATCAGGACAGACTCCAGCCCAATAGGAGTCGGCCCTGCTCTCCCAAGCCTTAAATGCTTAGCACTGAATATCTCCTTTTGCCTCTCCAAAACAGTCTTGATTTTCCACCCTGTTCTGCACCCGGGGGGCTGGCCCTGATTGCCAACCTCAACTAATCCCCTGTGTTGTCTAGATACAGGCTGAATTTGGCTGGTGGGGGCCTTTCATTCCCTGGGTTTCTCCCTGCTGGCCTGAACTTGGCAGTGCTTACATTCTTCCATAAAGACCTCAGTGCCCATCAGCTGGCTCTTGCCACAGTTATAGATCTAACCAAATTCCCATAGCCACTCCTTGTTATTGAACCTTCAGGCCAAGGAATAGGAGTGGGAGCTTCCCACTGTCAGTAGACCTGGGGTGTCTTACCATCCCTTGATAGATTTCTTAATCTCAAACACATCACTGTACTTGAGATTTCCGTTAATCTTTTTTCAACTGCACTTTTGGTATGGCCCTTGCTCTAGCAAAACCTTTCAATGATCCATAAGTTGACTATGGAGCAATACAGGAGGCTCTAGGGGACAGTGGCTGGGGTATCCAATAAGGACAGAGGTATTAGGGACTTATGGCAGGGGCTATGTACCAGCAAGTATTTCCATATTTTAGTAGCCACTGTAAACATACGGGCGGGTGCTGGATACCTATCAGCCCCATTCAGACCATTAACTGCTTCTCTCTCATTTTTCAAATAAAGAAACCAAGACTCAGGAAGGTCAAATGAAATGGCCCATTATAATTTTCCTGTCTGCAAGGGGTTGGGGCTTCAGCTTACATTTCCTTTTTAGGATGGTGAATGCTACATTCTATATATAAAACCATGACATATAAAGGAAACATGTAAGAAATTCTTTCAAAAGGGGGTCAGAACCCTGACTGCATTTATGTTCTTTACCTGTGATTTTTTTTTTTTTTTCACTGACTCAATGAATTTAGTTTCTCTGCTCCCTGGGAAGAGCCTACATCATAGCAGAAACCTTACCTAACTCTTTGTTTTGCTACAATGTCTAACATGTTTTGGGCATTTAATGAATGTCTATGAATAGCACCTACCCATGGGGGGCTCTGCGTTCAGTGTGATCACTTGCTGTTTCATATACAGGCATATAATACAAAATAAGGGATTGCCTTTATTCTGTATGAAATCATAGATCAGCTCTTGAGAGGGCTTTCAGAGGTCATAAAGCTCAGCTCCTCATCTCCAGCCAGGACTGGGTTTGAACTGTAACAATCAGACCGGTGTCTCCCATGAACACCTCTGCACAGGTCCCTGGAGGGCCCTTCCCCAGCTCTGGCAGCCCAGCAGCATGAACATGCCTCCTCCTGTCTGATGAGAGTCCCCTCCACCACTCTCCCTGTTGTAACAGTGTGAATACAGTGGGGAAAGATACCAGTTATAGGCCAGGCAGAAGGAAACTGATCACAAATGAAAGTGAACCAAGTGGAGAATTATGGCAAAGGGCTGAGAGGCAGTGGGCCCATTCCCCCGTAGTCAGAAACAAAAGCATGTACGTTTTTAAGATCTTTTGGAGGCAGTCATGCATTCACCCACCAAAGGGACAGATCAGAGCATCCACTGTGTTTCAGGCACTGAATCAGGCACTAAGGATATAGGAGTGGATATGAATATCAGAGTAAGATATAGAACTATGGATAGAGGAGAAGGATATAGGAACAAATCTTGACCACAAGGAACATTGCGTTTAAAAATGATGACAATTAGGGGCGCCTGGTTGGTTCAATCAGTTAAGCATCTGCCTTCGGCTCAGGTCATGATCCCAGGGTCCTGGGATCGAGCCCCGCGTCAGGCTCCCTGCTCAGTGGGGAGCCTCCTTCTCCCTCTCCCTCTCCCTCTGCTGCTCCCCCTGCTTGTGCGCTCTCTCTGTCAAATAAATAAATAAAATCTTAAAAAAAAACCAATGACAATTAGAAAACAGTTTAATGTTTATCCCCTCCCATATGTCAAAGAAGATGTACTACATTCTAGCCGCTTGAACAAGATAGCCCTATCCCTCCCTACAGGATGTTTACTTTCCAGCAGGGAAACTACAGTTAACCAATAACTGTTTCTGATAATTATTCGAATACTATCATACTGATGGTACTGCGTTTTGTTGGGATTACGTTATTTAATATATATAAAGCACTTTGAATACTGCCTGGTCTATAATAAGCAATATGAGTATCACAAATCAAAGGCAGAGTGTGAACTGAGAGAAAAACTAGGGACTTAACCTGCTCTTGGGGATCAGAAAATTCCTCCTGGAGAAAATGGCATTTAAGCAGAGATCTAAAGAATGGGCCAGGGTTAATGAGGCAAAGGTTGGTTGAAGACCGGGAAAGAGCCTTCCAGGTAGAGGAACTGGCATTGTGGAGACACCAAGGGAGAAAGAGCATGGGATAGGAAGGTTGGCTGGAGTGCAGAAAGACAAGTGAACGGTGAGGGATGAAGCTGGAGAGGCCCTCAAGGAGCAGGTTATGCAGAGCCCTGCAGGCTGGGTAGTGCGTGAGTCCAATCAGCCTCCCTGGAGCACTTCCAGCCCTTCCTGTGCAACTGGCATCCTGTAATTCTGAGGACCACTAGTTCAAAAGGGGTCCACTTTGGCTCAGGCCTCTCTTCATATGCTTACAGGACGGGCCCCAGAAGCTGAGGAGAATCTGCCTGGGGCAAAGTCATATCTAAAAGCCATGCTGTACCCAGTGCAAGATCCCCAGTCAAATAATCCAGGGTCTTTCCTATTAAAACTTGTTTATTTCCATCACCTGCAGAATGAAACTCCCAGACAACTAGAGAATTGAAAGACCTTGAAATCAAGATCCAAGGACTATCACCTCCCAGATGAGGATTGGAGGGATTAACACTGTGGGGACCAGCACCCAAGGCACTGGAACAGGGCTTGGAGAGAAAGAAGTGCTCAAATGCCAAATGTTAATGGGACCTTTCTGGGGAAAGACCTGAAGCAGCCCTAAAATGGGTAGCAGACACAGTTTTGGGGGTATGGAATCTTTCTCACACTAGCAAAGCCTTCTCAAAGCTAGGTCTACAAGTAGGAGACGGAGGCCAGGTCTTCTGCTTTGGCTTATGCCACTTTCCCTGTCATCCTCGCTTATGGGCCTCTTACACCCTGCCAGGCCTGAGCCCAACGTGCCAGTGCCACTGGGACTCCACTTTTTACTGACATTTGTCCCACCCAGAGGGCATCAGCAGCAGGCCAGCTTCCAGTGCCCACATGCTCATGAGCCAGGACAAGTCGCCTGGCCACCCAGATGGCCAACATGCCCCAAGCAGGAGCACTTTGTTTTTTCCTCACAAGACATAAAAAGTTGTCCTTTCCTGAGGACAAATAGCACAGCCTCCCCTACCCCTACCTTTCTAAAGGAAGCTGCACTCAGGGGTTCCAGAGGGAACTCCCTTCTGAGGGACTCACCCAAGCACTTCTTGGGTGTGTAGGGGTGGCCATTCAGTGATTTGAAGGAGACTTTTCTGAATTCACCAGTATTGTAAAGTAGCCGGAACTACCTCAACAAAGAGGGAAAACGTACACATCTATTTCATCTCAATGGCAGACCCTATTCAAAAGCTTTTAGAACAATTCTGTTCAAGGAGACAAGTTTTAGGATATTCATTTTCAACCTTGGTGGAACAACAAGGCCTGGATTTATCTTTCTGCCTTAAGCAACTAGAAACAAACTGAATGTAGAAACCCAAATTTCAGTCATCGGATATTATAGCCAAGGCAGCGTAGCCCAGTCGTCCCTAGGAGAAGGGAAATAAGGGGCTGAGGTCAGCGATCACCCCGGCTTACTGTTCAAAAAGAGTTTCCAGGCTTCCATGCAGGGAACAGAGACCCAGTAGCCACCTCCTGAGCTGAGTTCAGAGGTCAGGGAGGCCGACACCACTGGAATCACAGGCCAAGTATCAGAGAGAAAGAAGCTACCCAGAGAGAGAAGGCTCTGGGGATGCATACAAATTTCCATGGAGTGTGCCCCTGGAAACTGACCAGGTGACCATATGTATGCATGTGAGACCAAAGCCCGGGAAAGGCCACCAGCAGGGAGCAGGCAGAGAAAAGGACCACGCATCACACAGGGATGGGAGTGGCTCCTGGCCAACCAGACAGAGTGAAAAGTCCTCCTTACACAGACCTGTTTTTGAGAATAAATAAAAAAAAAAATCAGCTGCTTAACACAGCAAGCATGCATTTCCTACATAAGGAACAGCCCAACTCAGGTCCTGGTCAATATCAGGATTGTCCACAGTCAGTTGTGAACCTTGGCTAAAGCAGGCTTTGCCATATCTGACTTTGGCTTCTAGGAATGCCCTGGAGAAAGTATACGTGTTTCTTAATGACTTTGTCCAGGAAGTCACACATATCATGTCTTCTGTTATTGTTTGGGAAGAAATTGTCACACTGGCCCATCTACAGCGTGGGGTGCCCAGGAGGCCTCTTCTTGGCATCAGTGAGTCCTGGTTTTTGCAGCAGACAGTAAGAAAAGACAGTCAGAGGTCTTTTTTTGTTTCAATGACTGATCCTAGAAAGAAATGTGAGGAGTAACAGGTGGAAATTATTATGGCTGCCATCTAAAGATCAGGACTCTAGAAAGTCACCCGAAACCACAAGTGTATCACATATTGTATTGAGTACCTACCACGCCAATACCAACTTACCTGTCTAAACCTAGTTCAATAAGCTACAACCAAATTCTAATGAACTGAGGTGGACAGTTGAGGATTCAGTTATATATTTGCTTTTGAAATCATCGTCATCATTTTATCAGTAACCGGCATTTAAGGAAAGAAGTGGCAAATTCATATTTAAACAAAGTAACCAAAATTAGAGAAATACTTGTTTTTTCTTTTGCTCACAGACATGACGTGTCCCTGCTATCATTACCAAAGCGTCAAAGTTCAAAGAAATATGCATTTGACCTCGTATCTGCCACTTGTTCCCTCCTGCTCCATATTTGCTTCCATCTGGCTACAGAGCCCTTCGAGCACGTCAGTGGCAGAAACAGCTGGATGGCTTCATGATGACACACAAATCCGGTGAAGGCAACCTCCTTGATGGTCACCCCTCCAAAACTTTCCCAGAGCTATGGATCAAAACCACAGAAATGTTAAAAACATCTTTGGTTCAGTCTCATGACCACTAATAGTGCTGTAAGGCTAATGCTAGCACAGTTGGCCACACACCTGGTTTTAGCCACACAAAGACAAGGGAGAGCCTGCTGTAGCTAAAATTGAGGTTTGTGAACACAGAAAGAGTGAGTATAAACTGTAGCTGGGTGGTCCTGGCTTGGCCTACCCTGGCTGTGCAGACGTAGGACCCGTGCTACCCCAGGCCTTTATTTGCATGAGAGGAAAATAGGACTTGAGAAGACCTTTGTGTCCCAAGTCCTGAGCAAAAGATGAGAGACAAGTCATTGGAAGGCCCTGATGGTGTTGCTCCTACCCTGGCCCTTGGATTCGGACTTAGCCCCATGAGGGGAAGCAGTCTCCCCACTGTGTATGTGTGTGAAATATCATAGCATGATGTCGTGGCCTCTCGGGGATTTTTTGGTGGCCCGAGAGACAACATTTTAAATAGCCCTGGACATTCTCAGAGAGGGAACTAACAGCAGTAGAAATGGTGTGGGGCCTCACCTTGCAAGATTGGTCACCAAGACCATCAAGGAGGCCACAGTAAAAGAAGAAAGCAAACCAGGGGAACTTGGGTGGCAGAGATGGGTCAGGGAGGTGGGCATCAGGTTGTGCAGTTACTCAGAGAGGAGGATAGGCAAACCATGCTCATGTCACAGAATCCATGGGATGTAGGATAAAGCTTGGGCCATTAGAGTTATATATTTGGTGATCAGATGCGATATTTGGGGGATTATGGTTCAGCAGCCCTTTGGGTCATGACTAATCACTATTTTTAGAATAGAGCCAGAAGTATACTTTTGCCACAGCTGCCAAACTGCCCAGAGGCTCCATTGAGCATAGATTTACCTTCAGCAGCTGGGTCTTGGCATATCACACTACAGGAAAAGACAGGTTGTTGGAACTACTTTGATGTTGGGTTTGGTGCCCCTAAGGAATGTACTATTAGGAACTGGATATATCAAGCAGGGAGCAGGACCTATGTGATTTTTTATGAAGTCTCTAAAGTGGTAAAATATATTAAAATCTCTCAAAAGCATCAAGAGAGGAAGAGCCCTGGAGGGTAATGTGCATGTCATTTTCTATGTACACCCAGTTTCTAAACCTTTAGAAGACACTGTTCAACCTAGACAGGAGGTTTATGGCAGATGTACCAAGAGGATGTGTGAACCTCCATCTTGGACAAATGCCATCTTGGAAAAATCTGCCATGATGACTGCCTTTTTGAGCAGAATACCACCTCCACTTCCGTTCTTTGCTTTTGTTTAACCACACCCTTAATTACACCCTAAGGGCACAATGTCCTTGATCTGCTCAGAAGATAGGATTATCTCAAATATTTCCTGCCAGGTGGTCTACCAGTACAAACTCCCTAGCCTCTTGGGCTATAAAAATAGGTCTTACGGGAAGTGGGGTTACAGAGATGTACTCCTCCTGCAGCCACCCAAGACATGCTTCTGTCTGTATAAGTCCCCTTAATAAGCCATTTCTTATTGAGAAATGGCCCTACATGGCCATTTTCTTTGGTCTTATGGCTCCTCTGGCCTTTGGAGGTCATTTTGTCCTTTTCATGGAACTGAGGACATCAGGCTGTGTCTATACTGTATGGACACCTGTGTAGGCAACGTGGCAGGCAGTGAAGCCCAGAGTAAGGTCCCAAGAGTACCCACAACTACAGGAGATTTTATGAAGTGCAATGACAGTGCCTAGAAAGGAATTTTTAAGCTGTGACTCTACAAAGGCATTTAGATATTACACGACTGGCAGGTCCCTGAGGCAAAGCAGGATAATAATTTTTAAAGTCTACAAGTTCCTGCACAAAAGGTCACCTGTGACCTCAAAACTGCTAATGCCTCAGTACCTGTCGCCAAGGGCTTAACTTCACTTAAACAGCAGCTAGTCTTGCAGAGGCTATAAGAAAGTGCATGTCAATTTTCTTTTCCATGAAACATGGGGCAGAGAAGACCTTGCACAAGTGTTGAAATTAGAAAAGCATCTCCAGGAGGTCTTGCAGAAGGGGACATGGGATAGAGTTGAACAAAGGGGTTCAAGTAGATCTCTTGACGTTAGACATGCCTTAACCCAAAATGGTGCTATGAAAGTTGACTTTGGGGGCTGGATGGTCACTATTAGTAAAGGTAATTCTGGAAGAGGTAGAGAAAGAGCCAATGACAGAGGTTCTCAAGTAAGGGGAGGGGTGAAGGGAAGCAGCAACTGAAGGTCCAGCTCTGGCCTCAGGAGTAAGAATTGATGTGGATGTCAGGGCATCCTGGGGTGAATCCATAACCCCAAAGTCTTCATGAGGGAGGGCAGCCAATTTTACAGTCCAGATAGGGCTTTCTAGGTACAGACCCTGTTTGCTAAGGAACATGAGCACAAGCAAATCAGCCAAGGACACAAGCCTCTAGTCTCTGTGGAGGCAGGTCTGAAGAAGAACACTGCATTTGAGAGGATTCACACCTTCAGAGGAGATCCTTGCAGCTACCTCTATGGCAACCAAGTTCAAAGGAGGCACCTCTCAGCTCTTAAAGAGGAGCCTCCCAGAAAGCCCTGTGACTCTGAGTGCAAATGCTTCTACTTTATGCAAGGTAGGTGCATTGGTCTCCTGTTGCTGCTGTAACAAATTCACACACACATAGGAACTTAAAACAGTACAAACTTATTATCTGATCATTTTGCAAGTCAGAAGTCCAAAATCAGTCGCACTGGGTTGAAGTCCAGGTGTCAGTGGGCTGGCTCCCTCTGGAGGCTCTGAAGTCAAAATCCCCCTCCTTGCCTCTTCCAGCTTATGGAGGGTGTCTGCATGCTTCGCTGTGGCCCCTTCCTCCATCTTCCCATCCCAGCAGTGTAACATCTTTGACTCTCTCTGACTCTCAGGTGTCTGCTTCCTTTGTCACATGGCCTTCTCAGACTGCGACCTTCCCGCATCCCTCTTCTAAGGCCTCTTGTGATTACACTGGGCCCTCCCAAACAATCCAGGGTGATCTCTCTGTACCAAGGTCTTTAATCACAACAGCAAAGTGCTTTTTGTCAACTGTGGTAACATCTTTGCAAGTTTTGCTGATTAGGACTTGGAAACCTTTGGGGATGGTTGCGGGGCATCATACAACCTAGCACAGTAGGCAGAATAGAAGGATGCTGACCATAGACCCTTGGTGATTCTGAAGTCATGTCCTCCCGGAAGGATGATGATAAACCGGAAGGGTCCGAGGCGGTAGCCAGTATGTTACTTTCAAGTAGAGGAGTTCAGAAAACAGTTCCTTGAGAGATGTCTTTCTTCTTTATGGATGAAGGGAACCCTAGAGAGGGAATGAAAACTATGGCAACACGGGGCAGATGGAAGTGCATTGCTGCCTGTGCCAGACATCGGGGTTCAGTGGTAACTCGGCCTTCTATTTAGCACAGAGTGGGAGAGCACTGCATTGTTTCTATTATGATGATAATTATTAAGAAATTCCTAAAGTGCACTTCTGGGGTGAGGAGCTTCCTTTAGCTCTGTGGGAGATAGATGCTGGCATAAAACCCACGACGGTGAATAAAGACAACTGGAGCTTAAATTGGGTCTAGGAAACCACACCCATCCATCGAGCCAAAATTCATTTCCAGACTCACTCTCTTTACTTCAAAAAAAAAAAAAAAAACAACAAAAAAAAAACGCTGCTAGCCCAGAGGGCTTGAAAACAGCCACTCCAGGACGGGGACAAGTGGACAATGACTGACTTCATGGCAGGAAGTCAGTGCTGGGCTAGAAGAGCCTTGTGTAGGTGGCTCTGATGAGGAAATCCAAAACTCTGCTTTATGCCCAGAGCCATTTACAGCGATTCTGGAGTGGTAGACAAGGAGGAGCAGTGCCCAGAACCCCTTCAAAACAGGACTGGCTGCCCAGCTGCAGGAGTGTGCTCAGCAGATGTGCCAGAGCTGCCAGTTTCTTCAGGGTCAGCCACAGCGGCTAAGAGCCACCTCGCTCAAGGTCATGCCCTGCCTGGAACAGTCTACATGCAGTGAGAGTAAAAGAAGGTCTAAACCCATAGCCACTTTACATGGCAGTGGAACACTCTGCAAGGCAGGATTTTCTCCAGAGCTCCCTACTATCTTGACCAAGGCTTCCTTGACCCCTCCCTCTGCCCAACTCTGCTTTGTCTCCCTTCCCTTAATAGGTTTGATCCCTAATAAATAGCTTGCACCCAACACAGTACATGGTTTAGTGCTGTTGAAATAAAAGTCACCTGGTCTCAGAGAAGCATGAGCAGGTTCTGTAAGACCTGAAATTGGGAGCACAGATGTACCTGAGTGACCTGAGGCTCAGTGACACGAAAGGGTATTATCCTGAGGGGAAAATAAATCTAGATGTGGAATGTTCATTCAAACCCCAGCATCCAGGGAAAATCTAGTTGTGGCAGTGTGTGCCACGACGGCAAGCTCCTTGGGACCAGCCACCTGGCATGGTGGTATGCTTTGAAGGAAAGCAACTGAGTGTGTACTCATGAACTAAGAAAGTAGTAACCTTGCAGACCAGACATGCAGCCCCACTGCAGGGCTAGCAGGATTTCAACTGGTGAAGCCTCTCAGCATAGACAAGAGTTGTTCTTAGCAGTGACCACATACTGCAGCCAGAGAAATGGCAGAAGGCTGGGAGGGTACTCCTCTTCTCTCTCTCTCTGGCATTTGAGAGAACTGTTTCCTTCCCTCATTCCTCTGTTGGACCAAGTGTGTTCCTAGGGTCTTGGATAATTCAGGAGGCTGCACCTTTTAGAGAGCGAGGCCCTACTTCCTATTAGGGTTGTCACGAGGGTCCTTAGATAACGGATTTAAAATATAAAAGAGATGAGGATGTATTTGTAACCAAAAATGATAGCACAGGTCATAAGGATATCATTTGATATTCAAATTAACACCATCACTAATGTATAATATGAAATTAATACTAACCCTTAGAGCCTTCATTTCCCAGGTGTAGAAGAGAACTTGTCATTTGATTTTCTCTCAATATAAGAGAAATTCAAGAAATATGGGTCATAAATATACAGAGTGGGGCAGTGGGCAGACTGGAGTTAAAATTCTTCAGAACAGGGGATTGGAAAGTGGAGGAAAACAAAGCTTCGGCTTCAGATGAATGACTCTGGAGGCCCCCTCCTCTCCTGTCCTGGCAGCAGGTTGATTACAGCAGACCATGGGGCATGTTTCTACATGGAATAAATTTAGGAGCTCAGAGATTTTGTGTAGGCTGCTACTCCTGCTCATAAGTTGTAATTAATTAATCTTACAAAGAAGAATGTGTGTCATTAGCCTGCATCCCTGTGCCCCTAACACAAAAATATGAAAATCATGGTGATAACTTTAATATTATCCCTCTAAGGCAGGGGCTCAGGAAGTGTATTTCCCCGTGAAGTAGAAGTTTGGGGATCTTTCAGTTGAGGTTGTGGCTGTGGGAGAGACACAGAAGTTAAGAAGAGTTTCTGCAAGAGAGTCCAAGCCATGGCATCTCATTGGGAAAGTAGATCAGACCCAGGCTGAAACTGAATCAATCACCACTACAGAAGTGTGGGTCACACATGGCTCATGCAAATGTGGTGCAGACAACAGGACTGCGCTCTTTCACGGGGGAATCTCTGTGGCCTAAAGACAATAAGAGCTATAGGTCTCTTGGGAGTTGGCTGGAGTACCCACTTCCATGTTTGAGGCAAGTAGCTCTCAACATCTATACTAATTAGTGGCAGTAAGTTTTGAGACGTGTCACAAGCAATTTGTTGGTGATAATAAAGTAGCAAATATTGCCAGTGATTGCTTTCTTTATAAATTAGACTAATGTGTTAAGACTTCTTTGGTTGTTAATTGAGAGATAGCCAAATTGAATTTGTTTGGGTAAGAAAAGAACTTAGCGCAAGCTCTAAGTAACTTGTAAGAGCAGGGTGCAGCTGGGTGTCAACCAGGAACTGAACCCATTTTCCCCAGGGTATGCTCATTCCACCTTTCAGATCTACTCTTCTCTGCATGTTGGATTCATTCTCATTGTAAGGCAGTCCTCTACATGGCAGGAAACCCAGCAACAGATAGTTCACAAACCTCATATATCATGCTTTTTGCCAGCAGAGCATCTTGAAACTCTGTTTCAAATTTCATTTTGGACATCTCTAAGGAACTATTTCCATCTGTATGTATTTAGGTCATGCAGCCATGGCAAACTGTGGCCAAGGTATGTCACATTCTTGTTCACCTGAGTCCAACAAAAGTCCACATCTCCCAGATAGGCTACATCTATCAGTCAGGCCCAATGTCCAAGTTGCTTAAGTAGCCATTAGGCTGGCCCAATCTTCCACCTCTCTCCAACACTCTCTATATTCTAGTCTGGAACTTCCAGTCTGTCAGTAGAAATACCCCTCCATCCTGAACCCTTCCCTAGAACTGATTTTCAGATTCCTCTCCTAACTGCCCTAGAAGATATCACCCCTCCAATTCCTCTCAAATGGAGACTGATTTTTGTCTCTTTCACTGTGCCCCAAATACCTTTGGGTCTATACTGCTTGCTTTCTGTGGCTGCCTCCAAACCACTTCCTTCCTACTCAAAATCCCTCCAAGCCTTTGGAATCTGTCCATTAAACTATATCTACACTTGTTCATCTTTGTTCCCCTCATTCATTGACCTACTGATCATTTCACCTCATTCATTAAAGGTTTGAGCATTTGCTTCATTATCATCTTCTCTGCCTCCATTATCCAAATCTTTGAGGCCAATTCATCCAAAATCCTGCTGTTATGTTTGGGTTATATTTGAGCCAGCGGGGACCACATGGGGTATAGAGGACAAAGGAGAAGGAAAAGTTTTAAGAGATATTGAGTCCTCAGCACGGCCTTGAATTATGTATAATTGTTCTATAGATCGTGTAGGGAAGGGTATACTGAACAAAGAACAGTATGGGAAGCTTATCAGAGACTAGAAATAGCCTCATCTATTTCAAAAACAAAGTGATTTTGATTGACCAAGAGAGGGGAAGTAAAAAGGGTGAGGGAACACAACAGAGATTTAAATCAAGGAGGGCTATCTATGCCATATTTAAAGAGCATCATTTTTTACTTGTTTTTACAATGAAGGGTAGTTGAATGGTTTAGCACCTGCGCATGTCTTGATCACAGTGGTTTGCACATTATACAACAATTTGCTTCTCAGTCTCTCTCCTTTGACTATGAATTCATGAGGGTGGAAACCATCTTATCCATCTCTATAACTCCTTTATCTAACAGCGCACACACAGTGGGTGCTCCATGTTTACTGAATGAAAGAGTCAACTTGTGAGATACCTGAAGATTTACTGTTCATAGAATTATTTATAAAGAAAAATGTAATGAAAAACATATGCCAAGTTGCAGATAATTACCTTATAGACAAACTTTAGAAACACAGCCAATCCACAGCCCCAGGTATAAGATTTTGTGACTTTGACAATTTTTAAGCCTACTCTAGAGAACATGATTAAACTGCCTTGTGTTGAGTTTGTGAACAGGGCTAATACTTTACATGGCTTTATGGGTTTACGGTCTGCAAGTTGCTTTTCAGGTACATTATTTTATTAAATCCTCTCCATCAAGTTTGAGAGAATGACAGGTAGGTCTTGTTATTATCCTTACAATGAAGAAAGTAAGGCAAAGATTTTAAGCCATTTGGCCAAGATCATACAATAAATAAGTGGTAGGGGCTGAACTTAAACTGGAATCTTTGGTTCCAAGTACAGTGATCCCTCCATTGCTTTGCACTGCCTCTGGATTACAGCAAGGACGTCTGACACTGGAGAGAATGTAGGTAACAAGTGAGGTTGTTATATGGCACCACTATAAAAAAATCCAAGGTAAAAGCCATCTGTGCTAATAAGTGTGTGAATTGCCTACAAAACCTGGCAATACTTTTATCCTTTTACTGTGTATGCTATTGGTCAGACCCTTGTATTATGCCTGGTCTGAATCTGACTCTTTCAAGAGAGATGTGCAGAAATGTAAAAGGGATTCAGTCTATTGTATCTGATCTAGGAGAGAATATTATAGGGAGGATTATGTTCCCCATCTCCACAGAGTGCATAGCCTCACAGGAAATTAGCAAGTTGCAACAACACAAATATAGGTTAGACCAAAGAAAAAACTTACTGATTGTGAGGACTATGAGATGCAGGGAATGTGTTTTCAAAGCAGGATATGAAACCTCTATCACTACAGATTTTAAAAATAGGAGAAATTTTGTTCAGAATACATTGAAAAGCCTGGAAACTGAAGAATATACAAAATTGGCTCTGCTTCTATCTCCTCTGGGGTGGAATTTGGCAATGGTAACCTTGGGGCTTACCCTGACCTTTTCCTTTTCATTTTTCTCCCCATCCCACCTATGTAGTTGCTTTACTACAAGTAAATTTGTTTTGCTTTCTTTATATTTTAAAACATGTGAAGTATGATCTAGGTTTATATTCCCAAAGAAAATCTGCTCTCTGAAACGTATCCCCTGTGGGTGATACCACAGGTGAAAACAGAAAACAGAAAGAAACTAAACCACCTGTCTCTTTCCTATCTTGGTTCCTCACCAAACCCATAACCATGTTAGAAATATCACACCATAGTTTTAACAAGGGTGTTATCTTTTCACTTTTTACCAATTGCTTTATTCTATACTCTTTCCCAGATCCAAAGTGATTCTATTTTTCTGACTTCTTATTTAAAATATACACATATATGTATGTATGTGTGTATATCTGTAGTTCTTTAATGTTTTTCTCCTTATATCATGTACACTGTTGTTAGGGTCTATGTGACAGCTATCCAAAATGACACAATTTTTCATTATCCTGCATCCATGCCCCCTTGAGATGTGTGACTCATAGACCTTCCACTTTGAATCTGGACTCAGCCTTGGGACTCCATTGGCTTATGGGATGTCAGTAAATGTGATGCAAGCAGAGGCTTTAGAAGTGTTGGGCCTGGGGGTTTGTCCTCTTGCCACTCTCTTTGAACTCTGTAACCACCCTATGAAGAAGAGGCTGGCCTCCTGAAGAATGAGAGGGCACACACAGCAATAAGCAGAGATAAGCCACTCTACTGGCAGTCCTTTTAGAACAATTGGCTTGCCAACTGCCCAACGGGGGGCTTGAGTCCCCTCTAGATCATCCAGACCCTGGCCAACTCACCCATTGACCTCAGTCTTAGGAGAGTCCAACAGAGATAAACCCAGACTAAGTTAGCCTAGACCAAAATAACCATCAGCTAATCTGCAGAACCATTAATTAAATATGTTGTTGTTTTAAATCATGCAGTTTTAGGATGCTTTGTTACATGGCTATAGGTAACTGCTAGAGTCTGTAAACTTAGAGATGGCAGGATTTGTTGTGAATCTCCTCCCTTTTGAGTTGATTTTGTTTACTTTAGGAAAAAAAACAAAAAACTAAAAATTTAAAGTACATACAGAAATTAATGAATCAAACAGCCATGGACAAAACACTGAGATTTTAATGTTGCATATTTTTCAGATAATTTAATATAGGGAAAATTATATATCCAAATCGATCTCTCCCCAAGCCCATTCTCCTTCTTACTTCCTTTTAGCATTACTCTCATAAATTTGCTCTGTATTTCCTCTGTCCAAGCTTTTCCACTTTTATTAAAAATATATGCATGTGTGTCTATGCTTCTTTTAGATAAGAATGTGTTCTTTATTCAATGAGACTAATGCATATTAACTTATATACAAATTTCCTTCATATATTGATTTTATTTTTTCATCCTCCATTAATGGACATTTGGTATTGCTTTCAACATTAAAAACTATGTGTCTAGGGGCACCTGAGTGGCTCAGTCATTAAGCGTCTGCCTTTGGCTCAGGTCATGATCCCAGGGTCCTGGGATCGAGCCCCACATCGGGGTCCCTCTTCAGCGGGAAGCCTGCTTCTCCCTCTCCCACTCCCCCTGCTTGTGTTCCCTCTCTCGCTGTGTATCTCTCTGCAAATAAATAAATAAAATCTTTTAAAAAATAATAATAAAAAAACAATGTGTCTATAAAGATTCCTGTACATATTTCCTTGTACTCATAGGAGGATATTAACTAGAAAGTCATTGAATCACATATTGATATTTAGTGATATTGAATCTTCTTTTTTTTTCATTTTAAAGTATCATTCTTAATAGGACATGCACATGGTATAGAATTCAAATGCTACACAGGGATATGAGGAGAAAAATATAAAACCTCTCTCCCTCCCCTATCCACTAGCTATCCTGGTTACCTCCCTGAAGCCAATTATTACCAGTTTCTTGTATATCATGTGAGAAATTTTCTTTGAATGTATGAAAATGCAAGTGCCAGTATTCTATCAGTCAATCTTAAGAAATTTAACCAGGTTCTTCTTGGTTTAGGTGTGAACTATTAAATTTTATGAGTAACACTTGTACCAGTTATCACATACTTGCTTCTCATGTCCAAATCCAGCCTTCATGGCCTCCTCTGCAGTAATGGATCTGGACCCTGTAAATACCTCTCCCCTCTCAGCAGGCACAATGTTTCTCAATTTTACAAGAAATTGCCAACCCTCCAAAATACCAAAAATAATTTGAATTTAATTAGCACTGCATGAGTTTCAATTTCCTTACATGAAACAAATACTTGATTTTTTTTTCAGGCAAAGATGGGTTTGAGGATTAATCAGAAAATTATAAAAAGGCAACTGTGTACAAAAGATTTAAATATAATAAATGTTAATATATTTTTATACCAGACAGGTGAAATAGTGTTAGGGGAGGTCACTGAAAGGAGGTGACCACCAGCAGATCTTGAGCTGGCTTTGCCCTCTGCCTACAAAGGCAGGTTTCAGATTTCATCTGAGACGTCCCTGAGGAGGGTGGGAATGAACAAATAGTATCTTGTTTTACTTGCATTTTATTGATTACTGATAAGATACAGCATTTCTTTATATGTTTATTAGTCATACAGATTTTCCTTTCCTTTGAATTTCCTGTATATATCATTTGCACATTTTTCTATTGTGCTTGTCTTTTTCTTATTGCTTTTTAAAAAATTCTTTATAAGGATATTTATCTCTCATTTTTTATAAGTGTTGCAAATATTTCCTTCAGCTTGGTTTTTGCTCTTTTTTTTTTTGGCCTGGAGTATATTAGCCATATAGAAATTTGCACTGTGATATAAATTAGTGTAATCAATCTTTTTATTTAATACATGGACTTCTTTTTTGTTTCACTCTTTGTTTAAAAAATTATTTCCTCTATCAAGTTCAAAAGATATTTACATGTGTTCTATAATAATTTTATGGATTTGCATTAAATCCATGTGGAATTGAGTTTGGGTTGAATGAGGAAGAGAGCATGCATTATTCTATATGGAAAGAAAATTATTATGCATTTTAAACCATTTCTGTTTTCCATATTGATTTTTAAAACCATCTCTATTAAATAACAAGAATTTTAAAATGCTTGGCTCTAGTTCTAGATTTTCTGTTCTGCTCTGTTGATTTTTTAGTCTCTTCCTGCATCAATACCACATCTCTTAATCACTATAAATTTAAAGTAAATGTTGACAAATGGTAATATGAGTCTTTCCGCTTTGTTCTTATTTTGTAGAGCTGTCTTGGTTATTCCCATTCATTTAGTATCTATTTTAGATACAATGTTTTAAATCTCACAAAAAGTCCTTTGAGATTATGATTATAATTTCATTGCATTTAAAGATTAAACTGGAAGGATTATATAGTTATAATATTGAATTTTCCTATCAGAATAATGACTATCTTTCTATTTATGGTATTCTTTAATGCTTTTCATGAGTTTTGTATTCCTTTCCATAATAGTTTGCACATCCTTTGTTAGAGCTTCCTAAAGGACCTTTTATAATTTTTTGTTCTTATTGCAAATAAGATTTTTCTTTTCTGTTACATTTTTTATGATCATTCCTGTGAAAGATGAATAGTCTTTAAAATACTCAGATTATGTCTAGCAACTCTACTGTACTTTTTGTTTATAAAGCATTTTGGGATTTCTATGTATGTAATCACGTTTTAAATAAATCAACAAGAATTTCAACTCCCCCTTTCTAGTTTTAAAACATCTTTTCTTTTTCTTTCTTGTTTTGTTATTGTTTAGGATCTCCAATAAAATACTTAATACTCATTCATATACCAAATACATACTGAGAACCTATGATATGACAGACTCTGTTTAGATGCTTGTAGTACACAGTATACAGAACAGAAAAATATTTATTCTCCTATGTTCTCCACATACTAATAAGAGACAAAGATTTATATATATTATATACATATTACATTATATGTCTGTGTGTACACACACACACACACATATCGTCTTAAATAATCATAAGTGCTATAAGAAAAATATAAACCAGGATTACAGGGTACTGGCTGCAGAAGGCACCAGCTGCAATTTTAAATGGGAATATCAAGGCAGGCCTTAATTAAGTGATATTTGAGGAAAGCCTTGAAGGAGATAAAGGGGTTCACCTTGCAAACATCTGTGGGAAGAACAATCTAGGTACAGGGAAATTCTCAGACAAGGTTCAAAGCAGTGGGGAAGGTGAGAAATAAGAAGTAATTGAATTTTGGGTTTTCTGTTGGATTGAATGTGATTTTTGAGAGAAAGCAATCCATCAAGAAAGATTCTAAAGTTTGCAGCCTAAACAACCAGAAAGACAAATGTCCTCTCAACTGGGAAGGGAAAGACAGAGGTTAAATAGGTTAGCGGGGAGACAAGACTCTAACTCCAGACTAGGAAAGCTTGAGATGTGGATTAGACATCCAAGAAGAGATGTTGACATAAGAATTTGATATTCAATCTGAAGTTTAGAAGAGTGTTCTGGCTGGAGACATTGGCAAATAGAAAATATTTAAAGTCAGGGGACTAGATGAAATCATTAAAACTGAGGACTGAGGCCTGGAGCATCCTAAAGTTTGGAGATTGTAGAGAAGACGAGGAACCAGGAAAGGTGAGGGAAAAAGAACAGCTAGTTAGGGAGAAAACCAACACTATGGTATCCTAGAAACTAAATGAAGAAGGTGTGACAAGGAAGAGAGTGGTTAGTAGTGTCAAATGCTGTACAGAGAAGTGAAATATGATGGATCGAATAAATAACCATTAAATGTAGTAATATGGAGGTCGTCAGTAACCTTGATGAGCTCATTTTCAATAGGGACAAACATTCTTTGAGAGATTTAAAGAGAAAATGGAGAGAGAAATCTGACGTCATGAGTATAGATAATTCTTCTGAGTTTTGTTGTAAAGGAGAGCAGAAAACTGAGCCTATAGCCTGAAGGAGGAGGAGGAGGAGAGACAGAGAGAGAGAGCACACTTGTGTGAGACAGTTATAGAGGGAAACAAAAAGAGAAACAGAGAGACGCAGAAATGGAACAAATAGCATGTTTCTATGCTGATGGAAAATATCCAATAGCAAGAGAAAAATAAATGATGTTGGAGACAAAGGGAATTGTAGAAGTGATACGTCCTTGAGCAAGTGAAAGGTAATGAGTTTGAGTATATAGCTGCAGAGATTAGTTTTGATAGTGTTAATAAGGAATTTCTAATCAAGTCATGGATATGTCCTTTGATTCTACTTTGCTAAGAGCTTGTTTTAATCATAACTGAGCATTAAATTGCGTATTATTCTCAGAGACCTATTTAGATGTCTGCAGTATTTTCCTTCTTTTATTAATGTGGTATATTACTAGCTTGTTTTATGTGGGATATCTTTGCATACATGGGATAAATATTACTTAGTCATGATGTATCTTTATGCACTTTGTTTTCAATATTTTAAGAATATTACTTCTATGTTTATAACTTATATAAGCTTATAATTATCATATGGCCACTGTTTAAGTTTTGGTCAATATTACACTAATATTTAAAATGATTTGGCTAAGACAGGGATTTCTTAAAATGATTTTTTAAAAGACATGGATTATCTACTTCTTTCTTGAGGATTTGGTGAAATCTATAAAATTATCTACAACTGATGCCTTTCTAGGGAGAAAATTTAGACTATTGACCCAATTCCCTCATGATTTTTGGTATATTCAGAGTTTCTACTTCTTCTGGAGTCAATTTTTTATTATTTCTATATGTTTCATATTTTTCTTTTTTTTTTTTAACGGTGGAAATAGTTGTTCATAGTATTGTCCTAACTGCACCTGTAAGTATGTCACCTTTTCCCATCTATGTTGTCTTGGAAGATTCATATTTGCATATACTATTTTAAAAATTAATCTTCTCAGGGTGCCTGGGTGGTTCAGTCAGTTAAGAGTCTGCCTTCAGCTCAGGTCATGATCCCAGGGTCCTGAGATAGAGCCCCACATCAGACTCCCTGCTCAGTGGGGAGTCTGCTTCTCCCTCTGCCTCTGCTGCTCCCCCTGCTTGTGCTCTCTTCCTCTGTCAAATAAATAAATAAAAATCTTAAAAAAAAATAAAAATTAATCTTAATGTTCAAATGTTTAAGATTAATGTAAAAATTAATCTTAAAGTTTAAAATTAATGTTAATAATTAATTAACATTTATTTTTACTTAGATATATGTAAGAAGAAATAACATGCAAATGACTTTTTCTAAGTCCAAGAAAACCTACACATTTAAGTTTAATTCTTAAAGGGTTTTTGAACACTTAATCAGTATACATGCTTTGCAAGATTTATGAGTAAATTCAACCTTCATAACAAACACCAAGTGAGTCAATAAAATTTCTTATAACTGACAACAAACAAATATTGTACTGATCATAAACTTGAAGTTATAAAGATGAATCATTTCGGTGAGAATCTCTTAGGAGAATTTCTTATAAACTAGCCAAAAAAGCAATTTTATGGCAAAATAAAATAAAATTATACACAAGCTGGCTAAAAAGCAGCTGTATCTACAATCACTCTACTTGAAATTTCTCATTATTTAACATTGAAACTAGCAGCCTATGATTTTTTCAAATTTTAACTAAGGCTGAGCCAATGTATTAGGGGCTCAGAATTTTCTATTTCTACTGTCCCTCTTTTTTGAAGCTTTGCAATAAGTTTTATGTTGTTTTATTATAACTTATATAATCAGCTTTTGGTTTTGTTGAAAATCTCTGTAGACTCATCTAGGTTTTTTTCTATATCAATCATGTTTGCTTTTATTTTTATTATTTCCTTAATTTGGTCTGTGTTTTATTTTTCTTAGTGCAGATTTGTGATTGAATTCATAACTCATCAATGAATAACACAAGTGTCAGATTTTCTCATTTTTTAAATTTGTGTGTTTAAAGCTATAAAATTGCCTTTAAAGCTATAAAGTTTCCTCCAATTACTACTTTTGCTGCAACCTGCAATTTGGATATATAAAGCTTTCTTTGTCTCTCACTTCTAGATATTTTATAAGCCTACTGTGACTTATTTTTTTTAATTCATGAGTTACATAGAAATATGTTTTACGTTGCCAAATATATGGTGAGAGGTAATTGAGAATGTATTTTTGTTGATAATATTGCATTGTGGTCAAGAAACTCAGTCTTCATATCTTTTAAACTTGTGATAAATATATACGTATACATATAAAACTTCATGATAATGGTGGCCTGATATAACATGATTTCAGCTCTAAAGGGAAAAAAAAAAAGCTCTTTGCTTCTGCCCTCTGCCTCAGTATTTTCTTATAAGGCTCTTGTCTTTGAGTTGCAGAGGGGAAATGAAGAATAACGTTAAGTCCCCCTGGGGAAAGCAAGGGGGTGTAGGATGAGCTTCAGTCTCAGCCAAAAGATCCAGGGTTGTCTCCAAGGATATTTCAGGCAGAGCCGACAACTGTTAGCAGGTGGCTCAAAAATGAAGCTGGGACTAAGTTGGATTTGGATTGTGCAGCAAGAGCCATGGACCTCCCAGCAAGTCCTATCTTTTCAGTTCCCTTTCTTCTTTCCTTAGGGCTACTCCACTGAATTTTCCCTTATAAGCAAACCAAGAAGTGCCATGTGCTGAGCCAATTCACCTGTTAAATAACAGGCTGTCTCTTTCTCTTGCCTCATTGCAAAATGGAAGCCAGCTCAGTAAAGCATTATTTGCATTGCTTTGCATCTCTCCTCATTTCACTTTCTTTTACCATACCCTCGCTGACCTGGGTTTGCAACACTTAAATAGAAAGTCAACACTTTAATGCTTAATTCAGGTTGTGTTGTCTAGGAGTACCAGACAAAGGCAATTGAAACTGCAAGTGAAATCTGCAGAGCATGCCCTTCAGATTGTTTCTGAGTTGGAATGTCTACCTGACTAGAAGCAATATAGACTTTATTGCTGGTAGTTACTGGGATGATACATTCTGGCATGGAGTAGCTTTGCAATTGATCTAAGCTTTTATAGCTGTTGTTTGGGATAAAATGTAGTTAGAACTCAAAGCATTGGAAGGGCATGTTTCAAGGTCACATATAATGGGAACCATGAGCATTACAAGTCTTGTGGAGTAGGTGGGTGATTGTGATGCCACTAGAGACTTTGAAAAAATAACAGGCTGAAGGACAGTATCTCACCTCCTAAAACTAGAGAGCTTCTTTGGTGGCTTTAAAGGAGACTCTTATGTTCTGAAGTCTCAGAGTAGACTAAGTTGAAAATCAGACCCCAAATCTGAATTTTAAGTAACAAAGTTGCAAAGAAGACTAAACATGCAGCCACAGAAGTCTTCCACTATCAGTGTAAACGTCAGTGTCATGACAATGAGAGATGGGATCTAGAGATGTCAGATAAGGTCATATTTACACATAAACCTAAAAATATTGAATTTTCAAGTTTTCCTGAACATTCTTGACAGGAAAATTCTTAAGAGGAAAACAATTCCCTTTCTCCTGACAAAAACATATCCTCCCTTTACTGGGAAACCATGTGATTATCTTGTATAAAGAATAAGCTTCACTGGATGCTTTTACTTTCCACAAGATCCCTCCTCATTGTGTTCTCCAGACTGATAATAAAAGCACATACTAAAGAAATAGGGGGAGACAAACTTTTTTCCAGGAAGTTGTAGTCTACATACCAAAAGGATTTCAGGATCTGGCAATGTGTATGGCAGTAACCTGAGGGACACACAGGGAAGTAGTAGATCTTGGAGGTATTAGAACAAGGTTGATAAACTATCAAGCAGTATAGAAAAAATTCACTAAACTGGGGCTATTCTCCCACAATTCAGGAGTCAATATTTTGGCAAAGACTTCTGGAATAAAACCTACAGTAATTGGCTGGATTAGCTTCATGAAACCTGGACTCGATAATGACCTGCACAGAAGTATGTAGATATGTCAGTTTTAAAGAAGAGATAAGGACACAGGGAGATGGGATGTTGCAGTGAATTTGTTATGTGTGGCCATAGATCCTACCATCTGACTACATTTCCCTGGAGGGTCGAGAAGACAGATACTTCACTAGGGCAATAAGGAATGCATTGGTGATGGGTGCATGCGCATTGCTGAGAAGAGAAGTCACAGCTATCTTCTGAAGGTTATGGTAGATTGTGAGTGTTGTTACCTTTGAACTGGCCTTTTTCCTATCAACATCAATAATGGGAACATGAAATGACAAAAGCCTCATGGAAGCACATAACCATCATAAGCAAGGTAAATGTAACTGCTGCAATAGGCAATAAGCCTGCCTTAACCCACAATATAGGGAGGCAGCTAACAGAGAATGGTGTTTTTAAGGGTAATACAGGAGGATAGAAGACTAGGGTATTACTCCAGAGAGATAGCAAGTAGCAGATTGATGTTAACTGCCACAATAGTAAATCATAGCCCTTGCCTCCTTATCAGATCTAAGCTGGTTCTCAGAATCAGAACTCACTGATTAAAGACAAGGCTATGTCCACATCAGGAACAGCCCTGCTACTCTGTTATAAGTACTTTCAGTAAATATTTCTCCAATTCATTCTTTCCCCAAAAATCTTTAAGGAAAGTCCTCTTTATGCAGTGGGGAAAAAAGTATTTCTAGAATTGTTAGTTATTGAGTCTGAACTTACACTTACATCTGGAATGGAGAAAAACAACAACAGGGACCCTATAATTAGGTTGAGGGATCCTGGAAGTCAGTTGATAAATAGATTTTGGCCTGAGATTATCTTAATTGTGGTTTCACTAAGTCAGCAAATTCATCCTGTGGTTATTTTCTTGAATCCCAAATGAATAATTGGGAATAGATATTTTTAGCATCTAGCAGACCCTTTGCTTTGGTTTCCTGATCTGTGGGTATTATGGTATGTACTATTAAGTGGAAACTTCTGAAATGGTTTCCCCATCATTCCTCCTCACCCTATTGCCAAGAAGAAATATTGCATTCCTTGAGAAAATAGATATATCCCTATCACAACTGAAGACATAAAAATATGCAAGGGGATAGTCACTATCATACCTTTTTATCTGTGTGACCCTGAAAAATGGATTGTGGCAGATGGTTGTAGAATAAAAGAGAACTTAATGAGATGGTAGTCAAATCCCAGCTGTCTCAAGTGTCATCTTTACTGAGAAGATTAACACAGTTTCTGCCACTTGGTATGTGGGTAATAATTTGGAAAATGCTATTGTCTGCTGTCTTAATTTTTGATAATGAAAAGGATCAAAAGCAGTTAGCTTTTACATGACAAGGAAAGCAGTATACCTTACTGACCTGCTTTTGTTAAATAGTATGTTTTATGCAGTAATATAGTCAGGTCACAGAGACCTTCATTGTCCTGACATTCTGTGAATCATCAAGCTGATGAGCAGGGAGTCACATGGAGGACCTTAGAGACATGCTTCTCATATGATCTGTGGCAAATGTCAGTTTAAAAAGTTTTTGTTGTCTTTTTGTTTTGCTTTATTTTAACTTCTAATTATTCATAAACCAGTAGTTTTGTAAAATACAGAACCAAAAGCTTGGATGTTGTAGAAATGTCTGTCAGAATGATATATAAAATTGTCCAATCACTCTCACTTTCTAGACTTATTAAGTCATCTTCTGGATTGGTTAATTTATCTTTTGGGTTTGAGGATCATATTTTGAGTAGCACCACTCTAAATGCCTGAATAAGACATGTGTGTGTAAGACACACACACATATATACCCACCTACATATATAATATATGTTTTTATTTGTCTATTTATATATGCATATGTATGTATATGTATACACACAAATGCATGCACCAATCATAGAGAAAAGAAATCAAATAATTGAAGAAACTCAGAAGCAGGGCATATCAATGAATATCTTAGCTATCCTGTGGTCTGGGATATGCTGTGACATTGTAAAATATAAATTGCTGCATTTCATACCTCCTTCAACCAAACAAGAGGCATAACACTTGGTTGTTCTCTTTGGATTTTAGAAGTAAAATATACTTCATTTGGGAATATTGCTTCAGAGTATTTCCTGAGTCATTCATAGACTGTCATAAAAGGTGTTTCAGCAGTTTTCAGACTGTAGTACATGCTGTTCTTCCCCTTGGGCCATATAACTCAGGTGCTAGAAGACCCATAGTGGATAAGGAGGCTATATGAAATTTTGCTGAACTTCAATGGAAGTCATAGAGAAGACAACCAAATGTTTGGTACAAAGCCATGACTTCTCTATTAGAGAACTATTTTCAACCTGAAAAACAGCTTCTAGTGAGATACTGGGGCATAGTAGATACTGGGCACCTGATTGTAGAAAAGGGATGACTCTAACCTACAGTGTTAGAGGAGTAAGCCCAAACATAGAGGCACATTTCAAGATCTTCTTGAGTTACATCTGTTAGCATTCCACTGGCCAAAGAAAGTCACAAAACTAATCTAAATGCAAGGGGCAGAAAAGTATATTCTGCCCACTCGGAGGTCAAAGAAAGTCACACAACCAGGTAAAACTTCAATGGAATTGGGATGTATGGAGGTGGAGTTGGAGAGTGATTCCTTAACAATAACACAATCTGTCACACCCACTAAACTATTAAGCTGGGCAGGCTGATCAGAAATCCATCACGGAATGGAAGTGGCACGTTTGAGAATAAGCTCAAACAGATCCAGGAGGTACAAATATGTTATGTGAACAGATGTTGTCTGCATTTGCTATCCTTCTTTCCCTCAACCTATACTTAAAACTTCATTTTGAGGTAAGCAGTTTCCTTTGACCAATTGACTGAAGAGGAAAGAAATTTGACCTGATTCCCAGATGTGTCAGCACAAAATGTTAGCACTAAAAGGAAATGAACTACTGCCTCATGGTCTCAAAGGGGTGATGGACAGTAGTAAAAGCAAATCCTTTTGGGATAGAGTTAATCATCCATCTTGTAGAGTGTGAGAAGAAAAGATATAGACTGACTTCTGATAAAATGGCTTGACTGATTCACCAGTGGTTTGAAAGGAATAAGACCAGGAGAATACAGATGAGGAGATCTGGGGAAGAATTATGTGGATGGATCTCTGGGGGTAGGACAAAGTGTGGAGGTCTTTTTGTCTCATGTCAGTGCCCCGTAGAGCATATGCCTTGTGGAGTAGCTGCTCAATAACCAGCTGAAGAAGGTGACTTCTTTAGCACATGTCAGTCAGCTTCTCTTCTCAGCTACCTGATACATGGCCAGTGTGCCATGGTGGCAGAGATGAGGCTCTGAACGCATCCAGCAATCTAGGCTTGTCTTCACCAAGACCTTTCTGGCTAATGCCACTGAGAGCAGCAGAAATGGACATGTGACATTACTCCTTGGGGTACCTATCAGCCATTTGGCAGAATCTATTCTATTGGACTGTTTCTATCATGAAGGAGCATAAGTTTGCTTTTATGAGAATAAATATAGATATGTACGTGTGCCTCTACCATCACAACCATCCAAGGCTTACAGGATACCTTATTAGGACACATGCTACCATATCACAGTGCTTCACACTGAAGGACACTTTAACAGCAAAGGAGAGCAACCAGCCTGAACTAACAGTGAAGCAGCTGCCCACTGAAGTCTCAGCTGAGGTCCAGCAACGTGGCTTATGCCTCCAGGACTTGGCACGTGTGTTCAACCAACTACCAGTATATGGTTCTGCATTTCCAAAACCTAGAATGCGTGGGTATAGGAAATAAGATTGGAACTAGAAATGGTTAGTCTCACTGTCACACCTAGCGGCTCAGTCACGGAGTTTCAGCTTTCTGTTTCATCAACCTTGAGCTTTGCTGAGGTGGAAATCCCAGCTCACAGGGTGTGGAGAAGGCTGCCAGGGGATACATTAAATGTTCCACTGAACTAGAAGCTGCAACTGTCACCTTGTTAATTTGGGCTTCTCATGTGAGTGGATAAACAGGCAAAGAAAGGAGCTAAGGTAACTGGTGGAATTAATAGGTCTTGTTTGTCATGAGGAGCTAGAATTGGTAATACATGATAAGTTAAATGAGCAGTTACTTCACTAGGGAGTCTCTTAGAACTTTCAGACTTGATAATAACTGCCAAGGAGTGATTATAGCAACCACAAATCAAAAAGTATAAGGAAACGGTTGGTTGAGATACCTGTGGGGATCAGTGTCTGGATCACCCTACCAGACATGTAACCCTGACCAACCTAACTGTTTTCCAAGAGTGAAAGACATGTAGAATTGCTGGCAGAGGAGAGAGATGATAGACATCAACTGCAGGCTTAGGGCCAGGTCCTGCAGCATCAGCACTGTTCTTTATATCATTAACCCTCTTTGCTTAAGTGTTGCAAGAGCTCACAGTTTGTATATATATATATATATATATATATATATATATATATATATATATAT